>NC_067234.1:37480566-37755566 GCF_019924925.1 Ctenopharyngodon idella
TTATTAGTTATGTTTCATTGAAGTACATTACCGGTCAAAGGTTTTTTGTACCTATTTTTAAATATGTTTTTTAAAAGAAGTCTCTTTTGCTTACCAAGGGTGCATTTATTTGATCAAAAGTACAGTAAAAATTGTGAAATATTTTTACAATTTAAAATAACTGTTTTCTATGTGAATATATAGTAAACTGTAATTTATTCCTGTGATCAAAGCTGAATTTTCAGCATCATTACTCCAGTCTTCAGTGTCACATGAACACGCAACAAAGGGGGTGAGGCCATGTTGGGCTGCTTTAGAGAAGAGGAAGAGTTGTTGTAGTAGAGTGTTGTTGCCGTCATTTTACGCCGGACTGCTTCACAAACGAGGGTCAATTCAACGCTGGATTTGCACAAAAGATTAACATGACGACACATGCTAGTGGATGAGTTGAATCAACTCCACAGCAACTACATAAATTTATCCACTAACCATTCAGAAACGTCCAGTTTCATTCTAAAAGTTGTAACTTCTTCCTGAGTCTCTCCATCAGTGTCGACTCCGGTTTGAACAATGTAAGGCTGAACACCGTTACTGACAATCCTCATTTTGGCTGCGTGAGATTCTCCAGCTTTGTTGTTGTTGAGCAACCGAAGCGCGAGCTGTTAAAGCTCCGCCCTCTTCTGGAGCAGCAGCTCATTTGCATTTAAAGGGACACACACAAAAACGGCGTGTTTTTGCTCACACATAAATAGAGGCAAATTTGACAAGCTATAATAAATGAATCTTGTGAAAGGGGCATAATAGGTCCACTTTAAAATAAAAAATACAACATTAAAAAGGAAACCCTTGATGGTTTTGTGTCGATGTACAGCGAGTACAGAATGAACAGCTAACAGTTCACCGGAAGTGCCCAAGCTGTATGTAACCGTGCATATGGTCAATTATTATTAGTGCTCAATTATTAATAATGATTCTTATTCTTATCAATGTTGAAAAAATATATTTTTTGAAAACCATGATACACTCTTTTTTTTTTTTTTAATTCTTTGATGAATAGAAAGTTCAAAAGAACAGCATTTATTTGAAATAGAATCTTTTGTAACTTTCTTTACTGTCACTTTGGATCAATTTAATGTGTAAAAAGTATTAATTTATTATTATTTTTTACTTACCCCAAACTTTTGAACGGTAGTGTATCAGTTTCCACAGATATATGAAGCAGCACAACTGTTTTCAACATTGATAATAATCAGAAATGTTTCTTGAGCACAAATCATCATATTAGAATGATTTCTGAAGGATCATGTGACACTGAAGACTGGAGTAATGATGCTGAAAATTCAGATTTGATCACAGGAATAAATTACATTTTACTATATATTCACATAGAAAACAGATATTTTAAATTGTAATAATATTTCACTGTTTTAACTGTATTTTTGATCAAATAAATGCATTTTTGGTGAGCAGAAGAGACTTCTTTTAAAAATTCTTAATTATTTCAAACTTTTGACTGGTAGTGCATCAAATTCGTCTCATATGTTTCTCCTAAAATTCCGTTGGAAGAATAAAATAGACAAAACCGAGTCAACAGTTGTCACGCAGTGAGAGTATAGAGCTATAAAATGGATGTGCAGCAGATGTTCATATTCTGAGACATTGTTGAGATCTTTTCTGAGACACGTGTAAGATTACTTGTTTACTCTCTATGTAACGTGGCGTTTGTGTGTTTTCAGACGTGCAGTGCCTGGACTGGGGCGTGTGGAGCGAGGGCGCGGTGCAGGTGTATGACGGCGAGGTGGCGTGGCTCTACTGTCCTCTCTTCTCTCATCCCACGCTCTACAGCTACAATCAGACTCAGAACAGCAGTCTGTCTCTGCTGTGGTACCGACACACACGCACGCACGAGCTCGAGCAGCCCATCAACCTCAAACTACACACACTGCACAAAGATCGAGAGTATCTGTGGATACAACCGGCCACGGCGCAGGACGCTGGACTGTACATCTGCATGCTCCGGTAAACACACGCTAGAGATGTGCGAAGTTTCAAATCTGAGTGATTGATCAACTGGTCTTAAAGAAGTTGAATTAGTCTGGTTTGGTCACATCATAATCACATTATGGAAGTTAAATTGTTTGTGAGTGATGTTCATGCTGATTTGGTTGGTTGTACATCTTGATAACTAGTTCCTCCTACCCTTAATATATCCTTCAAATTGTTCAATGGCATTTTGTACTTTTAACCTTCAAAAGCAGCAGTGATATATCTGAATTGTTTATCATATCACAATTCAAATACCATACAGTGTATGTCAAAATAATATAATTATATTGTTTGTTACATAAATGTTGTTTTTCATCATGTTAGGGTTAGGATATATTATATTATATTATATTATATTATATTATATTATAATGTTTGGATTTAAATATAAACACGGAACCAAATCATGCAGATGATTTCATCATGTTAGAATATAATATAATATAATATAATATAATATAATATAATATAATATAATATGTTTGGATTTAAATATAAACACGGAACCATCATGCAGGTGATTTCATCATGTTATAATATAATATAATATAATATAATATAATATAATATAATATGTTTGGATTTAAATATAAACACGGAACCAAATCATGCAGGTGATTTCATCATGTTATGATATAATATAATATAATGTAATAAATATAATATAATATAATATAATATAATATAATATAATATAATATAATATGTTTGGATTTAAATATGAACACGGAACCAAATCATGCAGGTTATTTCATCATGTTATAATATAATATAATATAATATAATATAATATAATATAATATAATATAATATAATATCTTTGGATTTAAATATAAACACGGAACCAAATCATGCAGGTTATTTCATCATGTTAGGATATAATATAATGTAGTGATATGTAATGTAATATTGTTTGGATCTAAATATAAACATGGAACCAAATCCTGCATGTCATTTCATCTAGTTTTGTGTGTGTGTGGCAGCAACATTTCCTCGTGTGTGAAGATCGGTGTGGAGCTGGAGGTCATTCAGCGGGACAAAGAGTGTGACCCCGGAACTCGACCTCACCTGAACCTGACTATACCGATGCAGAGCGACCGAACCCTTGAGTGTCCTGACCTGAAAACCCTCACGCTTCCCAACAGCACATACTCCGTCACCTGGTACCATGTGAGTCTGTGTGTGTGTGTGTGTGTGTGGACAAACATCTGAGAACATCATTATTAAAAATGATACTGAAAGCTCATCCAACCATTATGAAGGAAATTAATTTCTTAAGCTCCAGAGTCCCGCGATTAATGACCTGAGAAGACGTGAACGCAAGAGGCGCTTGCAAACAATCAGCATTATTCAGTTTAGAGGTTGTGTGTAAGCAGAACTATGGAAATGCAAATCAGCACGGGCAATCTGTCAAAGAGTCGTAACAATGCAAGAAAAGATATGTGCATATAAACGAAGATGTATTATCAATATCAGGGCTCCAGACTGCGAAACTTTTTTTCCTGCTGGTGCGACAAACTTTTGTCAAAGGTCGCACGTTGGCCAACTGATAAGAGCTGCCGTTTCTGTTGCATATAAGAAACATCAAACGGCAAACGAAACGAAAGTGAAACGAAACCGCACTAGTCGTTTGAATATTATAGACAGTGCAGCTCAGAACAAGTTAACGGGCCGGTCTCAATCAAGCAATATAGATATAATCCTCCTCACAAGATATAGTGAGAAGCATTCAAATTCAGCGCAGAATTCTCTGTTACAAACCACAGATATCAGATCAAACTGCACTGACGTGGAAACCAGGAGAAACATTGTGCCATCAATGAACAAGTTAGAGAAGGCTTTTCAATCCACAAATCACCAACATTCACCATTGATTTAATGTAGCAATGCTAACTGTAACCATGGTATTGTGGCAGAAATATTATATTATATTTAATATATTATTCATCTTATATAAAACACTTTTATTTAAAAAAACAAAAAAAACAAAACAGTATAACCAGTAGATGGCGGCAGAGGACCACTTATTGGTTTATTAGCCATTTCCACTCCCTAATGTATGGAAAAAAGTATGTGTAAAGTCACAAAGTCTCATGAAAAACAAAAACGTTTCTTCCTTACACACAAAGCAAGTAAAGAGCGCTCTTTTTATAATCACTGAAGCTGTCAGTCAGTTCAGTATAATACAACAGAACAACAATGGTACATTTAGTAAGAGTAGAATATTTAAATTTTCCCTAAAAACATTAAGTTTTTGCATGTTACTGTTGTTAATATTCTGCTGAGTGCTTTCTCATCATGGTAGTTGAGTAAACCAGCTTACCTCGAAAAGAACTTTGGTCTTTTTCTTCTAGGAAAATGTACCAATAATATTGGTGACATTATCATGTTTTTAGGAGCGTTTAAACTTTGATATCCAGTCAAATGCATCAAGCAGAGGAAAGAAAATATCTTGAAGAGTCTACTAGTTAAACAAGGGCTTTCATGAGCACCTGTGGAGATTAAACCATTGACCTCGAAAATGCAGCAAATAAAAATAACACTGCAGACGTGAGCAAATACAAACTAGGAATCTATATTTCTTGCGCAGCTAGTTAAAGGTCATGTCAATCAAATGGCCCAGTGTTTTAACTGCATTTTCATGGTGCAATACATATAAAACAGAAAGCTGTTGCTTGTGGCAATAACAGTTGCAGCACCTTTAGAAAATTTAATCCAGTTTTTTTGTGTAAAAATAAATGAATAAGGCCTAAAGTGATTATTATCACTAAATAATCATCTATATCAGAGATTCCCAAACTTTTTTGTCAACCGCAGTGTTATTTTAGTATTATTAATAATTTAGTAGTATTAATTTTTTTTTTATAATAATTTTGTGTATCTATGTAGTTTTTATTGTTTTTATTGTCTGTTTAGTTTTTTTTATTAGTAGTAATTTTAGTACTTAAACTAAATGAAAGTTAGAAATGATGCCTTTGTAACTAACTGAAATAAAATAAGTTTTATTTTGCTAAATTTTATTTCATTTAACAATCATTTAAAAAAAAAAAAGTTTTAGTTAGGGATTCCAACACTAATCATTTAAGTAATTATTTTAAATTATTTTAATTTGAATTAACATGTTTTTATTATTATTTATTAGCTTTGTATGAACTCAAACCCCAGATAGGGAAACACTGATCTAAAGGATGATCAGAAACATAATGTGAAGCGAATTATACTGTATTTAACTAAAATCATTACTTGACATAAAATAAACATTAACTGAATTAATATAAAAAAGGCTTAAACTCATCTTCCTTTAGTTTAACTTCATGTGCTAAAATAAAAAAAATAGTAAAAACCAAATACATATTTAAAGCAAAACCAATAAAAATGACAAAAACGCACAACCAAATAAAAAAAAAAAACATTTAATACTAAAATAACTGAAATACTTAATCAGTATTTCATGTCTATGCATTTCTTTATTTGTTATGTGAGAAGAAAGAGTGTGGAGTAATTTGAGAAACATGAAATTAGATCAACATTGGTCAAATATACAGTTTAGACACAGACATTTGACCACAGAATGCCACTATCGACCAATCAAAATCAAGTATTCCAAACAGCCACGTAATGATGTTTGTCATCTGAACTTTGACCTCTCTCTGCAGTTATGCAGGTCTGAGTTGTTTATAGGAAACCGAGAGCTGAAAGGAGACGATCTGGTGATCTACAGGATGTATACCCCATACGCTGGCCTCTACACGTGTGTCGTTTCATATCAGATGAACGGACGCACACTCCAGTTCACACGCGCAATCAACATCACAGCTGTTGGTAAGACGTTCTCATCTCCTCTTGACTCCTTTCATCTCGTCTCAAGGTTTACATACGCCGTCATTCTGAATCCTGCGAGCAGTTTTAACTTCATTTACATGGTGTAATACATATAAAACACAGAAAGTTTTATGTGTAAAATAAGTAAGGCATAAAGTGACACTGGAGATTGGAGTAATGATGCTGAAAATTCAGCTTTGATCACAGGAATAAATTACAGTTTACAGTGTATTCACATAGAAAACAACATTTTAAATTACAATAATATTTTACTGTTTTAACTGTATTTTTGATCAAATAAATGCAGCCTTGCTGAGCAGAAGAGTCTTCTTTCAAAAACATTTAAAAATCTTACTGACCCCATACAGTGTAAGTTTGCGTTTTTTTTTTTTTTTTTTTTTACATACTTTCTCTTTTGCAGTTGCTAATGTCGGCAGTAAAGTTCCCGACATTCTGAATCCCGCAAGTGATCAGATCTACACAGTGACTCTGGGTGAGCTTCTTCTCCTTTTGCTAGTTTTGCCGTGTTTTCTGGGATATGCATCAGTGAACGGTCTGTGTTGTGTTGTCATTTCAGGAGATAAAGCGACGCTGTCCTGTCGGGTGCATCTGCCTCACCTGTTCAAAGAAAAGCAGGAGATCTGGTGGACCATCGATAACAAAACTGTGGAGCAACTCGCCGACCCGCGATTCAGCTCACCTGAGGCCACGTATGGACCAGAGTTATTATAGTTAACTAAAACTAAAACCATAAAACCTTTTGTTACTTTCACTGAAAAAAACTTTAAAGGTGCAGTAAGCAATTTCTGAAAAACGCTGTTGAAAATGCTTTCAAAAAATGAAAATGGCTACACACTTGTAGCCAACCAGCTGTAGGGGGCGTGTCCACACATGATGGGGGAGGAGAGAGAGTGAGTCAATCAGCTGTAGGGGGCGTGTCCACTCATGATGGGGGAGGAGAGAGAGTGAGTCAATCAGCTGTAGGGGGCGTGTCCACACATGATGGGGGAGGAGAGAGAGTCAATCAGCTGTAGGGGGCGTGTCGACACATGATGGGGGAGGAGAGAGAGTGAGTCAATCAGCAGTAGGGGGCGTGTCCACTCATGATGGGGGAGGAGAGATAATCAGTCAGCTGTAGGGGGTGTGTCCACTCATGATGGGGGAGGAGAGAGAGTCAATCAGCTGTAGGGGGCGTGTCCACTCATGATGAGGGAGGAGAGAGAGTGAGTCAATCAGCAGTAGGGGGCGTGTCCACTCATGATGGGGGAGGAGAGAGAGTCAATCAGCTGTAGGGGGCGTGTCCACTCATGATGGGGGAGGAGAGAGAGTCAATCAGCTGTAGGGGGCGTGTCGACACATGATGGGGGAGGAGAGAGAGTGAGTCAATCAGCAGTAGGGGGCGTGTCCACACATGATGGGGGAGGAGAGAGAATCAATCAGCAGTAGGGGGCATGTCCACACATGATGGGGGAGGAGAGAGAATCAATCAGCAGTAGGGGGTGTGTCCACACATGATGGGGGAGGAGAGAGAATCAAACAGCTGTAGGGGGCGTGTCCACACATGATTGGGGAGGAGAGAGAATCAGTCAGCTGTAGGGGGCGTGTCCACTCATGATGGGGGAGGAGAGAGAGTCAATCAGCTGTAGGGGGCGTGTCCACTCATGATGGGGGAGGAGAGAGAATCAGTCAGCTGTAGGAGGCGTGTCCACTCATGATGGGGGAGGAGAGAGAGTGAGTCAATCAGCAGTAGGGGGCGTGTCCACACATGATGGGGGAGGAGAGAGAATCAATCAGCAGTAGGGGGCGTGTCCACACATGATGGGGGAGGAGAGAGAGTGAGTCAATCAGCAGTAGGGGGCGTGTCCACTCATGATGGGGGAGGAGAGAGAATCAATCAGCAGTAGGGGGCGTGTCCACACATGATTGGGGAGGAGAGAGAATCAATCAGCTGTAGGGGGCGTGTCCACACATGATTGGGGAGGAGAGAGAATCAATCAGCTGTAGGGGGTGTGTCCACTCATGATTGGGGAGGAGATTGATTCAATCAGCTGTAGGGGGCGTGTCCAAAATTTGTGCACCTTTTACTGTGTCGATCTGTTTTTATGAACCCTTGAACTTGGTAAATGCTCACAGCCGTATTAAGCCATCAGCTCATGTCACGTTTCTCGGCCGTCACAGCGGATGCTTTAAATCGGACATAAACCGGCCGTGGTATTATGCTGCCTTCACGTGCTATCGGAAATTTGATAATTCCCACTTCTGAAGTCATGATTATGAGCTCATCGCATTAAAGTTTCGACACGAGAGGGTGTTCATGTGCAAATTTCACCTAGAAAACTTGTATTTACGATAACTCTGAGAACACGTGAAGGCAGCATTAAAGGTATACTGTCCAAATCAAGATCTCTAATATTTCATGATGTGCACATACATTAAAAAAACACAACAAAATTACTCAAATTAAAATTAAAACAGAAAATATAAAAATAAAAACTAATTTAAAATATTAATATATATTATTCTGTGCTTTATTGACTGGGGTGTGTGTGTGTGTGTGTGTGTAGGCTTCTGTCGGAATATTTCGGCGATGAGACGAAAGAACGACTCCTGCATGTGATGGATTTTTCAGCTGATGACCTGCAGAAGGAGTTCAACTGTTCTGCCAGAAACAGCCGCGGGTTCAACACCAGCAGAGCCATTCTCAAGAGCCAACGTAACTACACACGCTAACACACTCAAAATGAGTCCAAAATGAACAGTTTCTATTGTAATATATTTTTAAGTTTGGTATCAGTAAGATTTTTCAGAGTTTTTGAAAGAGTCTCTTCTGCTCACCAAGGCTGCATTTATTTGATGAAAAATACAGTAAAAACAGATAAAAGTTACAATGTTAAAATGTCATTTATTCCTGTGATCAAAGCTGAATTTTCAGCATCATTACTCCAGTCTTCAGTGTCACATGATCCTTCAGAAATAATGAAATAACGAATAAAAGTGTTAATTTTAACTTTTAAAAGCAGTGAATCTGTCGCCACCTGGAGTTTTATTGAGAAACAAACTAACTTCAGGCCAACTAGATAAAGTCTGCTGGTTTTTCATTAGATATTGTATTAAATAAAAAATAATTTACTCTCCAAAACCATTTTTCACTCACATTTGGCATTTGCTGTATGTTCATTTTGGACCCTGTTTTCCCATAATGTTTGTTTTGGAAGCAAATGTTGATAAGACTTAAAGTTTAGTCACTTTTTTAGTTAATATCTTGTTGAGCAGATGTCATTTATGCATTTAGCAGATGCTTTTATAAGTGACTGTGTTCCCTTGAACCTGTGACATTGGTGATGTCGTCACCATGCCAGTTGAGATAACATTAGTAGCTAAATTTGACAAGTGAAGTGTGTATTTGATGTGTATTTGTGTGTGTGTGTGTATGTGTAGCGTATGTCCCCACTCTAGAGCTGGGCTGTGGTTTAGGTGTGACTCTGGCGCTCATGTTGATGATGTTCGTCGTCTATCACGTGTTCTGGCTCGAGCTTCTGCTGCTCTATCGCTCCTGGTTCGGCTCGGATGAGAGATACACAGGTGAGAACACAAACACACATCCACTGACCCTGACGTTCAAGCTCAGTTACGATCAAACTGAAGTTCACTATTAGTTGTGACTGAGCTTCGGTCTCTGTGTCTCTGTGCAGATGATAAGCAGTATGACGTGTACATCTCGTACGCACGCAACAGCGAGGAGGAGGAGTTTGTGCTGTCCACGCTGCGCAGGGTCCTGGAGACAGAGTTTGGTTACTCTGTCTGCATCTTCGACCGGGACAGTCTTCCTGGAGGAAGTGAGTATTGTGTGACACCAAACATACAGAATGGTTCACAGTAAATTCACCATCTCTGCATGTGCTGTGAGTTTAAAGAAATAGTTCACCCAAAAATGAAAATTATCCCATGATTTTCTCACCCTCAAGCCATCCTAGGTGTATATGACTATCTTCTATCAGACGAACACAATCAGAGATATATTTAAATATATCCTGGCTCTTCCAAGCTTTATAATGGGAGTGAATGGGGCTCGAGATTTTGAAGCAAAAAAAGTGCATCCATCCATCATAAAAGTAATCCATACAGCTCCAGAGGGGTTAATAAAGGCCTTCTGAAGAGATGCAATGGGTTTTTGTAAGAAAAATATCCATATTTATAATGTTATAAACTATAATCACTGGCTTCAGGCAGTGGCCATATGCGTGTTCACGAGAGAGTCAAGTTCCAGCAGAAGGGTGACCTCTGACCCCACGTATTACGTATATATCTTCTCTTATATCGAAATCCTCTGACAATTTTCTTTAAAACTTCTCGTTTTAGACTTTTTTTTTTGCTCTATCCTCTGCGCTTCCACGTTCGTCAGTTCTCACCTAAGCTTATGCTACGCCTATGTCATACGTTGGGTCAGAGGTCACCCTTCGGCCGGAACGTGACTAAATAACATAACTCCGATTGTGTTCAGCAGAAAGAAGAAAGTCATATACACTTATAAATAAATGATGGGATAATTTACATTTTCGTGTGAACTATTCCTTTAAGGTGCATTTGGGAGCGCAGCATATTCCTTTATTTACATATTCTCATTACTTTATTTACATATTACTTTATTTACATGTTTGCATAGTTGCCAACATTTTTGTGGACTGGAGTTTAACTGCATTTCAGCAGTATTCCGCCAGAATAAAAGAATTTAAGACATAATTATTAGTATTGTAATTTGTATTGTAGTGTAAATTAAAATTATTATTATTACTATCAATTAGTCCTGTCAAATGATTAATCGCATCCAAAATAAAAGTGTGTGTTTACATAATATATGTGTGTATGATGTCTAACTGTTATGTATATTTAAATACACACACATACATGTATATATTTAAGAAATATTTGCATGTGTGTGTGTATATATATATATATATATAAAAAAAATATACACACAGAAACCAATATATATAATTTATATTATATATAAATATAAATATTTTATATACATTTTTTTCTTAAATAAATACATGTATATGTGTGTATTTATATATACGTAATTATTATACACAGTACACACATATATTATGTAAACAAACTTTTATTTCAGATGCGATTAGTAGTTTGACAGCACTGCTATCAATTATTGTTTTTTTTTACAGTACAGTTGTAATTTATAACTTAATATATTTGTCTTTAATTTTTGAATTAGAGTTAAAACAATGAAACAAAACAATAATTAAGTTGGCTTGAAAAAGCCAACTTACTAAACTACTACTTAAGCTTCTATCTATCTATCTATCTATCTATCTAAACTACTAATCTAAAACTTAAACCTTCAAACTTTTAAAACTACTTAAACTTTCTGGCTTTTTATTTTTTAAGCCAACTTAAAGTGTGTCTACAAACTTTTTTAAATTATTATTATTTACTTAAACTATTATAGTATTTATTAATATTTTAAATTTGCTTTTATCTTTTTACTTTCAATTTCAGTTTTAATTTTAGTTTGATTTTTAGTGATTTGAATGTGCTTGTCATTTTTATTATTTTTTTTTGAGTTTATTAGTTTTTGATTCATTTTAATACTTCAACTCATTTTATTTCAATATTAAAAACATTTTTGTTAATTTAAATAAAGCTGAAATAAGTTTACGTTGAAGCACTGAAATGACTAATTGGAACTAAACTAAAGCTGAATATTTAGTAATATTTAAATAATAATAATAATAAAACAGACAAAAGCACATCACAAACTGACTAAAAATGAAACTAAAAATGAAACTAAACTGAAAATCTAAAAAAAAAATCTATAATAGTGGGTACGTGTCCTGTATAGTGGATGTTAGAATGAAGTGTCAATCAAATATTGTCATGCAGCGCAAGTTAGTTAAACCGTTGACATACATGCGTATGATCAAGCGTTCATGTGACTTGTGTAGAGTGTGTTTATGAGTGTGTGTGCATCTGTATTAACGTGTATCTGTGTGTAGCTATAACAGATGATACGCTGAGGTTTGTGGGTCAGAGCCGGAGGCTGGCGGTTGTTGTGAGCCCGTGCAGCACTGTCCGTGGGACACAGGCGCTGCTCGAGCTGCAGGCCGGATTGACCAGCATGCTGCACGGCGGCAGCCTCAGGGTGGTTCTGATCCAGTTCAAACCGGTCCGGTGGAAGAGCTGGGTCAAAGAGCTCCGTCAGGCCCGTCTGGCGCTGACACTCATACGGTGGCAGGGCGAGAAATCGGCCCCTCTGTCCTCACGCTTCTGGAAACAACTGCAGCTCGAGCTGCCCATGAGGAGGACCACAGACAAACACATGCCGCTGCCAGACATCACACAACACACACACCACGCCGAAAACACACATCCTGGAAAGGAGAAACTAATCGATTGCTATTCTACAAGTGCGTTATAGACGTCCGTCGTGTCCGGAATCGCTCTCTATTCCCTATATAGTCAAATTTGTAAAGCGCTTTTTTTTTTCCATTTTAAAGCAGCTTTACAGAAAGTCGAATAGTGGATGCCATATATTATTTATACATCACTTTATTGTGTCAAAACAAGAAAATAATGATTCGGTGACGCAAACAGAGTTCAATTCTGCTGTAAAGAAGCTCTAAAAGTAAGTGTCATTGTTCAGTGTTGATTCAGTTCCGTTCAATAACTGTGTTCATAAAGTTTGTCAATTATGAAATGAGTTATAAAGCAGCTGTGGAGAAAACAGTGATGTCATCATTAGGTCAGTTCAGCTCTCTTTTGATTGTGTCACTGCAGTCAGATCAGTAATATTGCTGAATATTAAGTGTCTATACAGTGAGCAAATTCTGACGTTGATGTATATATTGTGTGCCGGAGAGGGTATTTAATAATTTAGTTAATTTTGTATTATTTTTATACTATTATAATATGTATTCATATTTTGAATTAGCTTTTATTTTTATATTTTCGGTTTTCTTTTTAATTTTAGTTTAAGTAATTTTGTTATGTGCTTTCGTCAATTTTATCTGTTATATAATATATATATATTAGGGCTGGGACAGTATATCGATGCATCGCGATCTGTGAATTTTCCAAATGCATCGCAAATCGATTCTGAGCTTAGTTTTTAACAGCAGATGGCGCTCTAGGCTAATTTTTAACCACATGCTTAAATGCTCACAAAGAAGAGCGCTCGTGCGTTCGGTTGAGTCTGAGAATGTACTTGCACCTCAGAATGCTTTTATGATGCGAGATTAATGTAAACAGCCCTTGTAATTCACATTTCGAACTTTATGAATGAATATTTTAAATAAGGTTCAAGTGGTGTGTGTAAGGAATTGAAAGGAAGCAAAGTATACTTTCTTTTATTTTTATTTCAGTTTTAGTTGTAGTAATTTTAGTACTTCAACTAAAACTTTTATTTCAGTTAAGTTTTTTATGCTTTTACTGGGGATTTCCATCATTTAGTATTATTTTTACACTATTATAGTATGTATTAATATTTTGAATTAGCTTTTATTTTTATATTTTCAGTTTTCATTGTAATTTTATTTTAAATAATTTTGTCATTTTTATCAGTTTTTTTATGTATGTTTCTGAATATCTTTGTTTTATTTTTATTTCAGTTACGTTTTTTTTATTATTATTATTTTATTGGGGATTTCCATCATTAATTTAGTATTATTTTATCCATTATTTAGTTTAAGTTTTGGTCATTTTTACTAGTTTATATTTTTACTGGGTTATATGACTTTCTTCTTTCAGACGAACACAATCGGGTTTACTGTGGGAGATATATATATATATATATATATATATTATTTACGTTTTAGTACTTCAGCTTATTTTATTTCCGTTATTTGCCGAGGCACTAAATTCTAAACTCCATTTCTAAATTCTGTTAAATATAAGGTTTTTTTATATTTAAGTTTTTCATGTAATATTTATATTCATATTTTCTTTTCTTTTTTCAGCTTTATTTCAGCTAACGAAAACTATTTTTAATAGTTTTACTGTAGTTAACAAACAGTCATTTTAAGCAAACTTAAAATATTTGTCAGTCAGACCTTAAATATTTCCTCTGAGATTTTAAGTAAATATTTCAATAATTTAATAATGCTTTAGTTCATAGTTCCATTAATGGTCACATGCCATGCAAGTAAACAAATACAATATTTCATCTTTTTTTTTTTTTTAATTTAAAAGTATTTATTTATTTTAATTATACATTATTATGGCTTAATTATTAGCTTTTCATCAACTCGTGAACCCCTGCGCTAGTGGTTTGGGATTGTTCACTTCTCATTGCGGTGCATTCTGGGATTGAATGAGTGCTTGTTTGATAATATGGTGTGTGACTACAGTAAGTGTGAGGTGTGTTACTGAGCCTCAGCCACAGGGGGGCACAATCAGGCTGGACAATTCAAGATAGTTCAGATGAATTTATGGTATGTCAGAGGTTTCCTTCCTTCTTTCATGTTCCATAACAAACTTCAAGCTGTTTTCATTCAGTTGTATTTGAGTCTTTGGTTGTTGTCATGCAGCATCTTATATGACCATGTCATGTCCTGTATGTTCTGTGATCACATTTTTAAGCTGTTTTGATAAATAAAATGTATTTTTGCATCTACATCGGTTTCATTTATTCATTTCATCACCTTTCTCATGTCCACACAGATGATTTCATACTGAATCAGTGCATTATTTACACTCATGATCATGAATGATGAAATGTTTGCGTAAGCTTTTCCCTTCAGTCATCAGTAGATGAAGGAAGTGGAAACCTCTAACAATCACATGCCATCTTGCTCCAATGAATCAGTTTTTGTGTGTGTTTCTCAACTCGAGGTCTGGAGATGCCAGGCGTCTCTCAGAACAGTTTTGATTCTCTGGAAGGAAAAACCAAAACCGTATAAATATATTGCAGCAGTGAAAGCACATTTTCATCAGTCTTCATTCTGGAAGTTTTTTGGAAGTTTTTAGAAAGTTCAGTTAAGAGCTTTGAACCCAAACAATCAGCTCTGGGATGAATTACATCATTAGATTCAAAGCCAGTTCAATGAATTACTCATTCCATAAAGTAAATGATATAATCAATCAATGTATTTTATGCTCTAATGCTAAAATAACCCATTGCTATCAATCAGGCATTCAAAAATTCACCACAATATTGCTTGTGCAGCTGAAACAGCAACTTGTCTGATTGTAGGCAGTTTCGTTGTTTATAAGTTTTCACTCTGGGGATTTTCCAAGGCATTTTTACCTCTGTAACCTTCCTGTTGAACTCTATTCTGTCACTTCTTGTGAATGTGATTTGGTAATAATTTATTTATTAATCATTCAGAGCACTGTTCTGGTGTCAGTAAACTAGGTAAAAGATCAGGTGTAAACCGAATCCCATTTTGCAATATGATCACACATAGTCAGAAATGTATGTGACAGAATTGCTTTGATATTGTTCATGCTAATGTGACATTCAATGTAACTGAACTTCAGATGATCTAGAAATATTCTGACAAGTCTTGCTCATATGCATAAGCTTTTACCATTAATTTTTATTTTTTATTTATTTACTTATTTTTTGATTGGAATTAACTTTTTTCCCGCCGTTGTGTAGGGGCAATAATCAGCCCGGAGGAGTTCAGTTAAATCAGGACTTAAACTTACTAAAAACATATTTAAAGTGAGATTATATTTCACATGTTTTTGTGAGCAACTTTTCTGCTTAAAGGTGTGCTCGTCTTTTCCCTATTGTTATTTATATCTGCGTGAAACGGCTTCTGGAACAAGAACAAATGTAGGGCGGGGCTTGATTTTGTCCGTAGGGAATTGATTGGATGGTTGTGGTTTGCTATTGGTGGATCTCATGTGAGTGACAGGTTGTCCCGCCCTCGTCATCAGAGAAGAGAAGAGATGTGCTGCAAGAGGGAGGGGAAGTTATTCTGATTCAAGATTAAAATTTACATAAACCCCGCCCCCCGGAACACACAACAAAGGGGGCGGGGCCATGTTGGGCTGCTTTAGAGAAGAGGAAGAGTTGTTGTAGTAGAGTGTTGTTGCCGTCATTTTACACTGGACTGTTTCACAAACGAGGGTCAATACAATGCTGGATTTGCACAAAAGATTAACATGACAGCACATGCTAGTGGATGAGTTGAATCAACTCCACAGCAACTACATAAATTTATCCACTAACCATTCAGAAACGTCCAGTTTCATTCTAAAAGTTGTAACTTCTTCCTGAGTCTCTCCATCAGTGTCGACTCCGGTTTGAACAATGTAAGGCTGAACACCGTTACTGACAATCCTCATTTTGGCTGCGTGAGATTCTCCAGCTTTGTTGTTGTTGAGCAACCGAAGTGTGAGCTGTTAAAGCTCCGCCCTCTTCTGGAGCAGCAGCTCATTTGCATTTAAAGGGACACATACAAAAACGGCGTGTTTTTGCTCACACCCAAATAGGGGCAAATTTGACAAGCTATAATAAATGATCTGTGGGGTATTTTGAGCTGAAACTTCACAGACACATTCTGGGACACCAGAGACTTATTATGCCCCTTTTCACAAGACATAATATAAGTCTAGTTGTGAATGTTTTATGACCAGTAGGAGAACCATATTCATTTGCAGAGCCGAAGCACAACCAAAACAATGTTCTTCTGCAAAATGCATGCAGTTTTGTTTTTAACCACTAGAGGGTACATAGTGTACCTTCAAAATGGACATTATATAAATGTCTTTAATGTCACTTTTTGATCAGTTTAATGCCTCTTTGCTGGATAAAAGAGTTAGCACTTATGCTCAGATGTTATTAGCGGAGTGTTTTTTTCTATCTCTCTCAGACCTGATGGAGTCGGTTCTCAAGTGTATGCAGGCGTGTCGGCGGCTGCTGGTGGTGTTGAGCTCGGACTGTTTGTGCGAGAAGAGCGTCAGTCTGCTGGAATGTCGTCTGTGCTTGTACCTGCATCACACGTCACGCGCCCCCATCATCACCGTCAGACGTTGCACGCTCAGCGCCTCCTGCAGCGACATCGCAGAACTGCGCAACAACTCCACCTCTATCCGCTGGCACGGAGCGCGCTCTGAGCGGACGAACTCTCGCTTCTGGAAGCTTCTGCGGCTCGCACTGCCTGTGCGACCTCTCGCTCTTGGGAAAAGACTCATTGATAGCACTTCCTCCCATTCAGACCTGGCGTCCGTGGCCACGCGGTACACACAAGCGCAGACCGTCTCGCTCAGACACTGTAGCAAAGGTGGCCGGGTCGGAATGAGGCACCTAGGCGTAAGTGTGCGAGGCTGCGATAGAAACGGGCGTGTCTGTGAGCAGAAGGGGCGGGTCTGCGCCATCTGTGTGAGTTTTCAAGAAAGTCGTCGAATTTGGGGCGGAGTTATCGCTCCTCAGTGGAACACACACCTGCATCAGTCTGTGGCCAATGGAACGATACATCACACCACACACAACTCCAATACCGAACCTGGCAACGACCCCGGCAACGACCTCTGCCCCTGTGAACCAGTCAACAACAACCAGACAAATGAGCTACAAACAACATACTGTTGACACGCACACTGCTGGAAACTGCACACCAACTAGTGAATATTATGAATGAAATGTGTGGTAATATGTAAATATTTACCATGAATTCAATAAACCAAACTTCAGGCTGACCTGAGACTGATTTTTTTACAGGCTAGTATATACCAAAGACTTCATATAGAAATACAGTGAACTCATATTATTATGAATGGGAGAAAGTCCAAAGCGCAATATGGCGAAATATGTCCCGCCTTCTAAATAAGAGCCAATCACCGATTGGCAAAGTCATCGCATCACTGCAGCTGCCGTTAGAAGATCCGGTTCCTATAGAAACAGTCAGATGCGCGCTTCCTGTAGAGATGCTTAAAGTCCCCGGGAACTGGAAGTTGCGAACAACTTTCTCAAGTGTTGTGACGTATTTCCAAGTGAAACAGAATATTGAATAGAGGGCAGGGTTTTACTTTAGCGCTCCTCCTCTCCATCTCTCGCTTATAGCAGACTAACGGTTGGAGGGGAGTGGTTTAAGCGTTTTCAACCCAAGCCGTCAAACTGAGGTCATCAGAGAAGGAACGCCATTCCAGACCTGAAGTAACTTTTCAAATTTTGATTAAAGATTATCACGACAAACATTTTTTTTTCTGTGTATTAACTTGCCCGGATTAATTGTTCACCACAAGACTAATAATATGAGCTAACAAAGGGGTTCAATTTTGATTTCTTGACGACTTTAAGCTTCATCCAGCCTGAAAAATGCCATCTTTTTGTCATGATTTGAGCGTTTAGAAACATTTATAAGACAGTTGTTGTTAGATTTCATTGGTGATTTCAAATATAAAAATTTAATCGAAAGCTTGGCAAACAGCTTTGGAGAATTTGATGTTGCCACATTCAAAGAGATAGGAGCTGCACTTACACGCCCGAGAGGCGTTTCAAAGATGGCCGCCGAGTGAAATGACTTGCTTAATTCAGTTGGATAATCGTCACTTCAATTCCATCCAGCTCTTCCAACACGAGCTGCAGAGTTGTACGTAGTGCAGCAGGAATTAGAGTTCACGTGACGAGAGTAAGTGACGATATGACTGACGAGACCATGGCGGTGGATTCATTGCACAACAGAGCCTAAGCGTCGACAAATGTGTAGCAAATTAGCTCAAAAAGGGAAATATTAACAATTATTCATAACTTGTTATGATTAATTATGAATATTTGGATCAGTTAATTGGATTAACTTGATGTAGCTACATTAACATTACAATCAATTAATCAGTTTGTCCTGTGAACACTCAGTATTGATCATTAATTCATTAATTAAAAGGATATTTTGCATGGCCACAGAAAAATAATTCTCTTAGCATTTACAGCGCTTAGAGAGCGTGTAACAAGATTGATCATTTAAGTAACATTTATTTTCAGGCAGGGAATCAGAACCAAATATGTATTGTGCACAAGTATTCTCGTCACTTCATAACATTAAGGTTGAACCACAGTAGTCACATGAACTGTTTTAAATATATCTTTAGTAGCTTTCTGGGCATCTGAAAGTGTTAATTATCTTGCTGTCAATGGAGGCCTCACTGAGCCATTGGATATCATCTAAAATATCTTAATTTGTGTTCTGAAGATGAACGAAGGTCTTAAGGGTGTGGAACGACATGAGGGTGAGTAATAAATGACAGAATTTTCATTTTTTGGTGAACTAACCCTTTAACCAAACCTCTTTCCAGAGACCTTGGCATTGTTGTATATTATCAGTATATGATTTTCTAATTTACATTAGAGGTTATATAGCTGATGATTGTTAATATAATCTAATCTTGGTATAATATAACCTTTCATTTATTTGTTCGATACATAATAAGGTTCTTCACCTTATTATTTTCATAGAAACAACAGTTTATCTTTCCATACGATAATCACTTGTATTTTATGCATCTTATGCACTTTATTCCTTTATTATTCATGGTATTCATTTAGTAGTTGTGTTAGTTATTCTTGTTTATCTTTTGTTAATAAAATGTATTTTATTACACTTGTGTCTTTCTTGTGATGTTAATACAGAAGAGGCTTAACAAGTTCAGATAAATCACCTGACCACTTTAAATTAATTCTAAATGTTTAAACAGCCTCCTGTTGGGGGTGTTCTCATACTACCATGGTAAAAGACCTTGACTGGTGCCCTGAACTAAAAGAGGGGGAAGTGATCATCTGATGTACTCATAACCACACCTTAAGTGACGTGTGATCCAAAAATCACAACATCAGCGGTTACGCGAGTACCAATCACTAATAACTAGCGTCCCTGGGTGGGCGAAAGTATAATATATACATTTGTGTAGGCGTGTAGTTCCTGTTTTCAGAGTCTCAAGCTGAGACCGATGAGGAGGACATGAAGAAGCCAGTCTGCTCTCTGTAAGTGTTCCTGACGTTCACGCACCTCCATCAGTATGAGTTCAAAACTGCTCTGCTTATACACTCACAGATACAGGTACAGTGTGTGTGTGTGGCTATACTTGTGAAAACGACTAGTGTCATCACTAGATTAATGAGATTTTAGATGGTCCAGATGATTTTAGTGTTTAAATCTAATGATTTCTGTGAGGGTTGGTTCATGGGTTTTTTATATTATCATTAATATAATAGAAAAACAATGGAAGTCTATGAGATGTCTTCACTAATACAGCTCTTTGTATGTATGTGTATTCTGTGTGTGTTAGTCGTTTATGGCTTACTTATTTCTTTAAACTAATAGGGAAATACTGCTTATGTGCGTGAAGTGCAAGGTTCCAAAACTGCCTTCCTGTTACAACTACTAGAACTATCACTTCTACCACTAAAAATGTTATCAATGATCTTCCTGCTCAGTTTTATCTCTTCAGCATACCAGGTATCTTGGAAGAACTCGATGTTGCAACAGAAACTATTGATTCTCTCTCCAGCACATTAGGCAGAAGTTGCTCCTTAAAGAAGATTAAGGACAATAGTCCAATGCCGTGGTACAACGAGCACACTCGGGCCCTTAAGCGAGCAGCCAGAAAAATGGAATGCAGCTGGAAGAAAACAAAACTAGAACTTTTTCTCATTTCGTGGAAAGAAATCATTTTTGGGTACAGGAGGGCCTTAAAAACGGCTAGATCTGTTTATTTTTCAAATCTCTCAAGAAAACAAACACAACCCTAGGTATTTATTCGATACAGTGGCTAAATTAATGAGAAATAAAGCTTCAACTTCTGATGTTTCCAAACAGCACAGCACTAATGACTTTATTAACTTCTTTACTTGCAAGATTGATAATATTAGAGAGAAAATTATAACTATGCAACCGTCTACTACAGTATCGCATCAAACAGTGCATTGTAGTATCCCTGAAGAAAAACTTCATTCATGCATTGCTATGAAAGAGGAAGAATTGTCTAAGCTCATTAAATCATCAAAATCAACAACATGTATGTTAGATCCTATACCGACTAAGCTACTGAAAGAGATGCTTCCAGAGGTCATACATTCTCTTCTTAATATCATTAATTCTTCTTTGTCACTAGGATACGTACCAAAAACTTTTAAGCTGGCTATTATTAAGCCTCTTATTAAAAAAACACAACTTGATCCTAGAGAATTAGTCAATTACAGGCTAATCTCAAATCTTCCTTTTCTGTCAAAGATACTAGAAAAGGCAGTATCATCACAACTATGTTCCTTTTTAGAAAGAAATGGTATATGTGAGGATTTCCAGTCAGGATTTTGACCATATCACAGTACTGAGACTGCTCTCATTAGAGTCACTAATGATTTGCTCTTATCATCAGATCGTGGCTGTATTTCTCTTTTAGTGTTACTGGATCTTAGTGCTGCATTTGATACTATCAACCACAACATTCTTTTGAATTGACTTGAAAATTATGTTGGCATTAGTGGAATTGCATTGCATGGCAAATCATACTTATCTGACCGTTATTAGTTTGAAGAAGAGATATCATACCAATCACAAGTTCAGTATGGAGTACCGCAAGGCTCAGTACTAGGACCGTTCCTGTTCATCCCTGTACCGTTGGGAGATATCATTACGCTGATAATACTCAGCTCAATATTTCTTCGCACCCTGAGGAAACTTACCAATTCACAAAATTAACAGAATGCATAGCTGATATAGAAAATTGGATGACGAGTAATTTCCTACTACTAAATTCAGAAAAAACAGAGATTCTAATTATTGGACTAAAAACCTCTGCACATAATAACCTAGAATAATGTCTATCACTTGGCCGCCCATGACCGTGTTGCCGGTTCACCACTGTTCCTTCCTTAGACCACTTTTGATAGATACTGACCACTGCAGACCGGAACACCCCACAAGAGCTGCAGTTTTGGAGATGCTCTGACCAAGTCGTCTAGCCATCACAATTTGGCCCTTGTCAAACTCGCTCAAATCCTTACGCTTACCCATTTTTCCTGCTTCTAACACATCAACTTTGAGGGCAAAATGTTCACTTGCTGCCTAATATATCCACCCACTAACAGGTGCCGTGATGAAGAGATAATCAGTGTTATTCACTTCACCTGTCAGTGCTCATAATGTTATGCCTAATCGGTGTATGCTCTCAATGACAAATGCGGAACAGTTAGTTCATGCGTTTATGAACTCAAGGCTAAATTACTGTAACACTCTACTGGGTGGTTGCCCCGCACACCTAATAAACAAACTCCAGCTGGTCCAAAATGCAGCAGCTAGAGTTCTTACTAGAACCAGGAAGTATGACCATATTAGCCCAGTTCTGTCAACACTGCATTGGCTCCCTATTAAACACTGTATACATTTTAAAATCTTGCTAATTACTTACAAAGCACTAACTGGCTTAGCTCCCCAGTACTTGAGTGAGATCTTAACGCATTATATTCCTTCATGTCTATTGCGATCTTGCTTAGTTGTGGACACTTGATATTCAACAATATCACTGATCTGCCTGCATTGACACCATTGTATGCTAACGGAACTGAGCTGGACCATGACATCACTGTCTTCTCCAGAGCTGCTGTGTAGATAAATGAACTAAATTAATAACTAATGATTTTTACGATGGAAATTAATCAATAGGGAACTTACTTGAGCTGGACAATGACACTGATTTCTTCTAGAGCTGTAAAGCTGCTTTAAAACAATCTACATTGTAAAAAGCGCTATATAAATAAAAGTGACTTGACTTGACTAGACAATTAAATATTTCTGCTATATTTCTAAACTTTAGTGTTTTCTTAGACACATGCACCAATTGCAAACCATCAAGCAATCTACTACAAGTCAGTTGTCTTGTGATAAAGGCCTGATTTTGCAGTTATTTTTGTTAAAGCATTATGATGTGAGTCATGGGAATTTTTTAGAGGATTATGCTAATGTACATGATTGTGTCTTCTCTAATGGTTGTTCTTGCTTGTGTGTTTTTGACAGCTTGGCCTTGGTCATGACCTTGGTGCTGGTAACAGCTACAGATGGTAAGAACGACCTCTGATTTATGCTGCATTTTCGCAGGATAAAAGAGAAACGTTACGGGGCGATGGATAAGTTTGGATGTAGGGATGAATTACTAGAAGCTGGAGGAGGCAGGGAAAGCACCTCCATACCAAAACATTCAACAAGAAAGCAAAACATGGGACAGTAAGAAAAGGACTTCTAAACCACTGAAATAAGTCTTACAGAATCACCCTAAATGAAACACATAGTGTATATATATGTATCTGGGCTGCACCCTAATAGTTAACTAATCGCAAAAAAAAATTGTATTAGTTGATTAGTCGCAGAAAAAAAAACTGGTGGCGAAGTCATGCAGTCCGTTAACGGTGGGTGCTTGTTGTAATCTAATTACAGTATGTCAGGCAGGAAATCCAAATGTTTGCCTATCATTTATCGACCTCAAATATGACTTATCATTTGTAAATCAAGTAAATAATAGTTTATAATAAAATCCAGAGTATTGTATCTAACAGATGAAGAGTGAAGATCGTAGTATAGAGAAAGGAAGAATGAAAGAAGATATTTGCAGAATGAAAGGAGAAACAGAAAAAGCAGCAAAAAGCATAAAGTAGAAAGGCAGTAAGAAAGTGAAGAGCAAAATAAGAGCAACGACTGAACAGGAAATTTACGCCCTCTTAAACTTATGTTTTGGTCTAATAAGAAAAGGTCAAACAGTCTTATCTATTACGTCATAGTTGGTGTAATGGCTAGTTCAGAGTGACTGGTCAAATGTCAAAGATAGATGAAAATAGATACAGAAGGTGTTGTTTTGACACATAAAAGAGAATATTTCAGATCTTGCATTATCTCATGTCTTGCAGAGATGGAAACAGACATATTTTGATACAAAGTACATCACAGTTAATTCTAATGGAACATACACCCACTCAATCTTACAGCACAGAGACACCAAAGATATATTACATTTGGAAATATTCAAACATGTCAGAGCATGTGGTAGAAAATATATAAATGATTAAGGAAATCAATAACATGTAAAAGAATAATAATAATACATAAAGAATAATTAATAAAAGAAATAATATGAATAAAGACATTATCATAAACATTGACCATTTTGGATACATCAATAGGATAAAAACGACAAATTATTGTGATGTTAGAGATGCACAGATTCAGGTAGGCTAATTCACATATGCTACTTACTCTCTCTCTCTCTCTCTCTCTCTCTCAACTGCGTTAATAACTGTATAAATTGTATTATTCTGATATCAAGGTTTAAGCCTCCATTACTAGTTCTGAAATGGCCAGGATTGCACAACAAAACCCGCCCAATTGCTTCTCAAAACTAGTCCAAAACCTGCCCAATCGCATTTTGGGGGGTCCCACAGTAAAAATTGCATTCAGAGGGGTAAAATCCGCGTTTTTGGCGGGGTTCCCTGGTAAAATTTGCATCCCAGGGGCTATATATCATGTTATTTGCGGTCGCTTCAACCCACGGATATTAAAAACAACCCACAGCAACAGTGTAAATGGAAAAACACTGGAAATGACGTTTTGGAATTAGCAATGGAAGCTTGGGATGAGATACACAAGAAATTAGTCCCACACACAAGAATGTTTTAAGGGCAAAAACCTGACAAATGTCTTCAAATACAACATCAGAACAGTGTCTTGAGGTGTGGTAACTGTAGTATAAGTGTAATAATTGACTCTGGACCGTTGAATTATTAGAAAATAATGCACACCCGAGGTGTAACTCTGCTTCGCGTCGTGGCCGCATTACCACCTCAGGTGTGCATTATTTTCTAATAATTTAATGGCTTGTCGTCAATTATACCTTACTTAAAATGCAGAAATTCACATAATTTCATATTTATTGGGATCCCCAAACTTTTTTTCTCAGCTGAACCTCTTTGACCTCTTTGATAATATATTTTCTTGACCCTGAGAGATTTTAAACTAAGAAATAGGTCAGTAATAAAATTAAGTCCATAATAAATAATAATAATAATAATAATAATAAGTTCTCTGTTGTCTAATTTTGGTTCATGGTCACATGACATGCAGGTAAACAAATAAAATGTTTTTTTTAGTAAGTGTTTAACTACCTTTAGTGGACATTCAGCAATGCTTACTGTTGTGCTTAGAAATGATATATCTTGTATTTTTGTAATTATGCGAACAGTATTATAATGAATATTCACACCTGTTTGTCCTGGTGTTGTGTGTTTGTGTAGATGACAGCGGCCCACCGACGAAAATCACGGCTGTTTTGGGTGACACCACTACATTCAGATGCCACATTCAGAAGCACGGGATTCCTGTTACGCGCTTGCACATAATTAGAGTTCTTAAAGACAGTCAAGAGATATTCATCAACGGTTTTGATTCAACCAGAAAGTTGGATGCTTCTCCTGAGTACCAGATCAGAACCAAAGTGAACAAAATGGACCTCAGCATGGAAATGACAAATGTCTCCGTTTCTGATGAAGGATTGTACAGATATGTTGTTTTTTTCAGCACGGTGGTCAAAAAAATGTTTAAGATCTATCTCAAAGTCACAGGTAAGGCACAAGATAAACAGACCACAGGGTTGGGGTTGAATTCAGAATTGAAGAATCGGCTGAATTTCAGTTTTTGAGTGTGAATTTGAATCAGATTGACCACAACAGACAGGAAGTTGAATCCGAATGACAGAAAGAGAATTGAAATTCTCATAAATTCAACAACAACAGGATTTTCAAGAAGACAAATCATAAATAATTACATCATTAATTTTGACAAATTATGCTTATTTATACTCTGATATGTTAAATATATTTTATATCAACTGATGGCATACAGCCTATTTATCCAAACTATATCAGCCATTAATGGAGATGTTTTTATTTTGCCACGCAGTACCATAAATGTCCACCGCACTGTGTGTAAAAAATGATATCGAAAAATAATAATTTATTTAGGAAATTAGAGCATTCTGGATAATTAGTAAATATTTATTTCTGGAAATACTCCAGATGTTATATATAAGAATATGTTTATGGGTAATTCATACTAAAATATAAAATGCATTATTAAAAAATTACACTTTTGATTTGCTCCCCCTTTGGTATTTAAATTCAAATGCAGTTCTAATTGCGAGCCATTCTCAATTCAATTCTGAATGATGCACAACCCTGATAACCTCCTACATTGTGTGTGAAGCTAAAAAAGATCATTTGAATATATATTCATGTGTGTATATGAGTGTGCACATCTGTTTTAAGGCAATACTAAGAACAATAATACAACCATCTCTGGTTTACATCTGGTTTTAGGCAGGGCTGGCCCAAGCCATTATGGGGCCCTAAGTAGAATTCTGTTTGGGGGCACATGAGAGTGAGTAAATAATGACAGAATTTTCATTTTTGGGTGAACTAACCCTTTAAGAACAAGCAGCAGCATGTTTACTATAGGCATGTGACGGTATCAAATTTTCATGTTGCGATAATTGCTGAAGCTTTTATCACGGTATACTAGGGGTGTAACAATACACAAAAATTATGGTTCGGTACGTACCTCGGTTTTTAAGTCACGGTTCGGTACGGGTTCGGGTGAGAGCAAAACATTTTCTCTTTTTTTTATTAAACAATGTTTTACTGAACCAACTGTGTCTCTGTCCTTAAAGTTATTCAATTATAATTAAAATTTTCTTACGGATAAGAAAAAATCTCTCTCTGCCAATGCTGTAAACTATAGGGAGCCCTTACTTGCACATTACTATAATAAAGGTTACAATTAACAACAGAGCCCAAAATTATTAAATTCAGTTGCTATTTATTTTTAGATATAATCATCAACACTCAAATAATAATAAAAAACATATGTAAGCATGTAAATTACACATAAGGCAGTTTTTGCATTAACTTCTGTTTCTCCAATTCGTTGTTGAAATATAATAATTTACACAGTGGCTGTCATAACTTGTTTTCATGACGGATTTATTTAGGCCTTACATTAACTACGTAAAATATAATTAATATATAGGCTAAAATAGTGCATATATTTAGCGAAACAGTTCATTTCTCTAGCGAACTAAGCTGTTGACTCTGAATGGCTTTTCTGAGGTAAATGTAATACTACATGAAATTGTTTACTGACTTCTTTCCACGGTTGAAACACTGATTGAGCAATTACACGAGATATGATACGTTTATCATATGCAATTATTGGTGGATAATGCTGGGTAAAATAGGTTAGGCTAAAAAGCATTACTGTGCACGCCCCATAACCAACTGTGTTTATGTAAACCTTGTGTTTATTTAAAAGTATTATAATATTTAGCGCAATCAGATGCAAAAGATAAAGTCCAGCAATCAGGCGCTGTTTGCCAGGCTTTTAGTGTGCGCGCACTTTGGGTGTACGTGCAAAAAGCGCATGTCAGAACAGCATGCAAATGAAATGTTTAACCGGAAAGGCTTCTTTTGTGATTGCGAAAAAGTGCAGTGTCCCGTGAGTGTAACTCTAACGCTGCGTTAACATGTAATGGGAATGTACTTTGAGTTGTACACATAGACTGTTAAAAAATATGAACGTAGTGTCCGTGACGTCACCCGTAGGTTTCTGAAGAGCATTTCTGAAGCCTAAAGTGGGCTATTGCCTTCTTGGCAGCGCGTCAACGCACGTCACTCCCGGATAACTGAAAATGGGCAAAGAGGCGGGACGTGGTTGGAACTGAGGTGCCTGGTTGCTGAAGCCACGCCCACCTAACGCAACGTGATGTTAGCAGGCTAAAGAAGCTATCTATCTATCTTAGACACTATCTGAAATATTAATAAAGATAACAAAGTTATATCATTAGAAAGTTATAAAGGTTTACTGTCAATCTATGGTGTCTGTTTTACGATATAGATGCTCCAGCACCAGTAATATTGTAATTTGTGTCGGGTGTGCAAATGACAACACGCAAAATCAAAACAGGACTTCATACCTTTGTTATGAAATTGCGATTGCGAGATGAATTCAATCCGTCGCACTTGGGTAAAATGTCCATGATAAGCATCCATTGAAAAATATCCAACAGCACTTTTTGTCCACAAAAATCCATGAAATATTGATACATTGTTTGCATCAAATTTCTTCTGAACAATCTGCTCTCCATCATCGTTCTTCAAGAAATTATGCAATCTGAGCAGCGTTTATGTTGTAAAACTGTATATGATCATATACATTGGACTCTCACAAACATATGAGCCCATGTCCAAAGTATAATTTTTCAAAATAGTGCAGCAGTTTTAGTTATAATATCCATGCAGTGCTGTTGGATTTTGTGGTGTCTTGAGAGGCATATTCTCCAGCCATTGTCATTGTAGTAAATCTGACGGACAAAACTTTTAGCCAATGGCAAGACGATCCAACAACGTGTGTTCTGTTTATCTTCCGCATGTGTGCACATGTACACTGATGTACATCTTTCTCGACCATAAGCACAGCAAGACATATTATTTGATAATTGTATAAAATAGTCCTGAAAAAAGCACAAACACAGCAGAAATGCCAAGTTCAGCGGTTGGAATTAGCTGAAGTAACGTGACGGCTCACAGACAGCAGACAAACGGCTAGTAGTGACAGCAGTGGCAATCCACCTGTCACTCAAGTGGCCACGCCCTTAATTATGCAGAACTTTAAGGCTTAATATAATTTAAACGGATGAGTTATAAAAAACATGTTTACCCCCTCCTCACAGTCGTCATGAAGGGCAAAATTAGCTGTATAGACCAAAACCACTTTCTGTACCAGCTGTAAACATGTTTTTTTTCTGCTGTAAAGTTGGACATTTTAACATGGGGGAGATACAGATTTGACTCTCTTTTGGAGCCCGTCCCTATTAGCCAGTCGATGAATTGCAGTTTAAGTCACTTCCGTGTTGGCTTCAAAAGAAACCACTGGAGGTTGCTGCTTGGTTCTACAGTATTGGCGCCAAAATCAAGCTGTCATTTCATGTGCTCATGGGGGCCCCCGTAGTGGCCGCTTAGTTTGCTTATGCCTTGGGCCGGCTCTGGTTTTAGGGAATTGAAACATTGAAGGGGAAACCTCTCCGGATGTCTAAAATGTCACTTATTCCACTGTTCTCTCCTTTTTAAAGCCAATTACAGCATTCCCACAATGGAGAAAGAGTGCAGTGAATGTAAGCATGGTGATGGCGCTGCTGGGAAGAGCTGTCAGCTGAGCTGCTTGTCGGTGGGCGGTTACCCGCAGAGCACCGTGAGTTGGACGGGGCTTAATCTGAGTCTGATAAATGTCATTCACAACGAGAGTTCAGAAGATCCGTACTCCAAAACATGGACCATCAATCAAACCATCACGTACAACTGCGACCAACCAACCAGTGTCAGCTGTGCCGTAGGAGGCGTTGTTTCCTCCACCTCCATATTTTGTGTTGAATGTAAAAAAAAAAATCTTTTGAAGTTTTGTGTGAAAACAGACTGAATTCAAAATCGTCGTTCACTGAAAATCTTGTCCTCTAAAATGTAGTGGGGGCATTTAGCTCATGAATATTAATTAGGTTATAGTATTGTAAAATATTTTTGGCCTTTCTGTTACCTCTCTCCCCTTTCTATGCTTGCCACCTATGCCTTTATGTGGCTTTCAGCTTTCTGTTTGCCACTTTCAGCACATAGCTTTATGTGGCAATTGATGCAAGCAGGAAAAAGGTTAATGCGTGTATGGACGGAAGTAATGTAACCACTGACACAAACAGGAAATCGACGCAGGTGAATATAGAAATTGCAGTTATAAACATCTTCTGTCAGACTGTATTAAACTGAGAATCAGCTGAGCAGCAATCTGGTCCCCGTGTCTCTTATTTGGTTCTCCCAACGTGTTGTAAAAGGGTTTTACGAGATCTGGAGGTGAATTACAGAAGACTGTAGATAATTGAATAAAAATGATCCAACAGGCTAGTGGAGGATGTGGGCAATTACAGCTGAATGTTAATCCCCTAAAAACATCTGATTTGCTGAAATTGACAATCCTGTGATTTTTAAAGGGTAAACATAGTCTATCATAGAAAGGGTTATTACTTGAAATAGCAGTAATATATCTAGAGATGTAGTATTTATCGAAGGTTTACCTCCTTAAAAGGGCGATAAAAATAGTTAGAACCCACAATAGTTTTGTAAATTTGTTGACAATGGGCATATGAATTTTGAAAACTTAAGAGATTTCTTTATGCCCAAAAGAACACATAAAGCTGTAAAACCAAGAAACATTTGGTGTAAACTATAAATTCGATTTGTTCTTTTTTGCCATCTTGACTTTTTTGCTGGTGTTGTGCCGAATTCTGACTCCCCGCCAAATTATTACCCCCCATAGTATTGGTACGTATAGGATTAGGTGTGGGGGAGGAGTTAGGATTAGGGGTGGGGTTAGGATTAGGGCAATCAGGTAGCGACTTCAATGAGGGGGGTAATAATTTGGTAGGGAGTCAAAATTCGGCACAACACCGGTAAAGAATCCGTATTATTTTGTACAAACTCTGCGCAGTCAAAACTCGTAATCCAGCAATGGACTGGTCCCGAATTTTGTATGACTTCGTACATTAGGTAACGATGTGACCAAAACATATCTGATCAATGCGTGCCCAACTCTAAATCAGCAAAATGACAAATTATGAAGCAGGGGTACTGCTGACTACCCAAACACATTTAAAAAAAAAAAAACGTGTTAACGACTTTTTTGACAAACTGAACGCGCTACTCGAGAAAAGGTGCGTGTCTAGAGACACCTAGCACCTTTGTTACTCGATTTAAACAAGCATGGGAAGAAGAATCGTAGTTCTCTATTCTTTTTTGTTTTGTGATGGTTGTTCATGAGTCCCTTTTTGTGTGTGTTTGTCCTGAACAGTTAAACTGAGCTCTGTACTTCAGAAAAATCCTCCAGAAGGAAACGCAATGCATTGAATTGGATGAACAGGATAAATTGTACTTTTTTTGTCTTCTGGGAAACATGTAAGCATCTTCTCTAGCTTCCAAAGGGCAGTACTAAATGAAAAAAATATGATCTTTAAACAAAATGAGAAAAACTTGCACACCATCTTCTTGTTCAAAAGTTTTCACCCCCCGGGTCTTAGTGCATCGTGTTTCCTTCTGGAGCATCAGTGAACGTTTGAACCTTGTTTAATAGTTGTGTTTGAGTCCCTCAGTTGTCCTCAGTGTGAAAAGATGAATCTCAAAATCATTCAGTCACTGCTGGAAAGGGTTCAAATATGCAGAAGATGCTGAAAAACTGAAGAATCTGCAGGACCTGGAGGATTTTTCTGAAGAACAGAGCTCAGTTTAACTGCTCAGAACAAACAAGGGACTCGTAAACAACCATCACAAAACAAAAAAATAGTCGTGGGTCATCCAGGTAACCACACAGTGTATTAAGAATCAAGGGCTCATAAACTTTTGAACGGGGTCATTTTAAGACATTTTTTTTGTCTTGTGTACTATATGTAAACATCTGTTATGTGAAATAGCTTATTCAGGACAGTACTAAATAAAAATAACATGCAATTTTTATGATCCTTCTTATTTTGTTAAAATGATTAACATTTTTGCAGATTTCGCAAGTTCAAGCTGAACTGTATGTATTCAGATAAAATTCCAAAAGCGAAATCAAAATGAGCAGGCTAAAAAATAAGTTCGGACATTGTAAATACTGCAGAAAACCAGGTCATTGGGCTCGAGAATGCCACAAACGTCCCTGACAGCAACATAGTGTGGCCCAGATCCGTGTGTAATCCACATGTACCAGATGTGGGACGGATCTGGGCCACACTATGTTGCTGTCTGGGGTATGTGGTACATACAACAAGAAAAAATCCAACCAACAACAACATAAACCCTCAAAACAAGAGGGACAATAGACGGGGTCCCTATCTCTTTTCTAATAAAGCATCCTTTAAATGTTAGATCCATATCAAAGCCTGATTTGTGTCTGACACATCGTTTCACAGTAATACCGAACAGGCCATTAAATTTGCTAGGACGAGATTTAATGCACAAAATAGGCATGGAAATTGTTTTTTCTGAATCTAACATTTCTCTCTTTCCCCTCGACTCTCATGCTCTCGACTAAGCCGCAGCTCCAGCCCAGTGACTTCCTTAACCCAGAGCCTGAGCAGAATGAAACCTCTACTTCCTCTTCTGAGCTGTCTGCGGTAAACCCCACCTTACAAGGATGAGGCAGGCCTAATCATAAAAACCATAAATCTTGTTTATGTGAAGCAGTATCCCCTCTCAGTAGAGAAGGAGGGTGTAATTTCAAACATTATCAGCTATTTATTCGCTCAAGGTATTTTGCTTCTTGCCTATGTGGCTGCTGCAGCCCTGATGGTATAGGATTGTATTATCACATCCTCTAATTTTATACACGTCATCAGGTGGGTGCAATTTTATACAATTTAAACACGCAGCACATGACAGCTTAGAGGAGTTACTACTAATTTAAAGGTATCATTCGAGACAAACAAAACCTAAGATAGCGTTTATTTTGCTCTCACAACACTATCACAGATCTTCTATCACTATCACAAAGTGTGTGAGACTATCAGTAATTCTTGTGGAAAAGCTGCTTGTGATGAGCTTTGATTCATCATGTGACTTTCTTATCACCATTTGTTATTGGTGGTTGTCAGCGTATTACAAAGGTACAAAACGGATGTTAGTACTTCATTAGGTTGGTAAATTAACATTATATCAGTTAATGAAATACGTTTTTTTACTGTAAATTAAAGTTAAATCTGTAAAAACCTAAAATGTTGCTACCATATTTTTTACGGTACATTTCTGGCAACCACAGCTGTGTGTGTGTGTTTGTGTGTGTGTTGTCAGTGTGTTTTCTTACGCTTTTTTTTTTTGTTTGTTTGTTTTGTAAGGGGCAAAAAAAAAACAAACATTTTATTTTGTTACAAGACACGCACACGAAACCTGAGGGTAAGAAATGTTTGGTAAACAAATGGGGAGACAAAATTCTTTTTGACCATGGTTCATAGTTCAACAAAATCCACAGGACTGGCCATTCTGTTTTGCAATTCACCTGGTAAAGTAATGACATCTAGGGGTAGCATAATGAACAGCTTTGAACAATATATTTTTCTGATAAATGTTCATGGATATAATAATCGAGTTCAGAACAGACAATTGATTTCAAACGTGTCAGATGTTATTGATGACCTTAGGTTTTTCTATCCAACTGCCAACATAATTATGGGTGGCAACTTTAAAGGATTAGTTCATCCCAAAATGAAAATTCAGTCATTAATTACTCACCCTCATGTCGTTCCAAACCCGTAAGACCTTCGTTCATCTTCAGAACACAAATAAAGATCTTTTTGATGATAGAATGCTGTCAGATTTCCTTCTATAAAAGGAAATCGTAACCAATGAGGTTCATTCTTGTGTGTTATGCAGCACGTCTGAGCTTCCGCAAGAGGTTCGTTGCAAGAGGTTAGATCAATGTTTATATGCAAGTAAAAGCCTAAATTAAATCTGTTCATCATAAAAAGCAATCGAGTCACTTCAGAAAATTTGGACTAAACCATTTGATTCATATGGATTAGTTTTCTGATCTCTTTATGAACTTTTTTTAAGCATCAAAGTGTCTGTTGCGAAGGAAGTCAATGGAAGGAGATCTGACAGCATTCTGTCATCAAAAAGATCTTCATTTGTGTTCTGAAGATGATCGAAAGTCTTACAGGTTTGGAACGACATGACCAAGGTAGCCAAAATGGTTCGGCCTGATAATGGCCCAGTTTCGGCAGAAATAACTCGGCCCGGTTGCAGTTGCCAGAATCGGAATGGATGCGGGATGAATGACGCCCCAGAACTGGTCCAAATACACTTGCCCGAATCTGGTCTGTGTCCCTTCAATACCCGAGTCTGGGTATTGAAACTGAGCCAACACTGCTAGCACTGGGCCACAATCATGGCAACAAAAATGGTGCACTTAGTCAGTACTGGTCCGAGACTGGGTACTGAAACTGAGCCAGCGCTGGGCCACAATCACGCCAACAAAAATGGCACACTTAGTCAGTACTGGTCCGAGACTGGGTACTGAAACTGAGCCAGCACTGGGCCACAATCACGGCAACAAAAATGGCACACTTATTCAGTACTGGTCCGAGACTGGGTACTGAAACTGAGCCAGCGCTGGGCCACAATCACGGCAACAAAAATGGCACACTTAGTCAGTACTGGTCCGAGACTGGGTACTGAAACTGAGCCAACACTGGGCCACAATCACGCCAACAAAAATGGCACACTTAGTCAGTACTGGTCCGAGACTGGGTACTGAAACTGAGCCAACACTGGGCCACAATCACGGCAACAAAAATGGCACACTTAGTCAGTACTGGTCCAAGACTGGGTACTGAAACTGAGCCAACACTGGGCCACAATCACGCCAACAAAAATGGCACACTTAGTCAGTACTGGTCCGAGACTGGGTACTGAAACTGAGCCAACACTGGGCCACAATCACGGCAACAAAAATGGCACACTTAGTCAGTACTGGTCCAAGACTGGGTACTGAAACTGAGCCAACACTGGGCCACAATCACGCCAACAAAAATGGCGCACTTAGTCAGTACTGGTCCAAGACTGGGTACTGAAACTGAGCCAACACTGGGCCACAATCACGGCAACAAAAATGGCACACTTAGTCAGTACTGGTCCAAGACTAGGTACTGAAACTGAGCCAGCACTGGGCCACAATCACCCCAACAAAAATGGCACACTTATTCAGTACAGGTCCGAGACTGGGTACTGAAACTGAGCCAGCACTGGGCCACAATCACCCCAACAAAAATGGCACACTTATTCAGTACAGGTCCGAGACTGGGTACTGAAACTGAGCCAACACTGGGCCACAATCACGCCAACAAAAATGGCACAATTAGTCAGTACTGGTCCGAGACTGGGTACTGAAACTGAGCCAGCACTGGGCCACAATCACGCCAACAAAAATGGCCCACTTAGTCAGTACTGGTCCGAGACTGGGTACTGAAACTGAGCCAGCACTGGGCCACAATCACCCCAACAAAAATGGCACACTTATTCAGTACTGGTCCGAGACTGGGTACTGAAACTGAGCCAGCACTGGGCCACAATCACGCCAACAAAAATGGTACACTTAGTCAGTACTGGTCCGAGACTGGGTACTGAAACTGAGCCAGCACTGGGCCACAATCATGCCAACAAAAATGGTGCACTTAGCCGGTACTGGCCCGAGCTTGGTTATTTATTTTAATTTTACATTATTATGACTTAACTATTAGCTTTTCATCAACTCGTGAACCCCTGCTCTAGTGGTTTGGGATTGTTCACTTCTCATTGCGGTGCATTCTGGGATTGAATGAGTGCTTGTCTGATAATATGGTGTGTGACTACAGTAAGTGTGAGGTGTGTTACTGAGCCTCAGCCACAGGGGGGCACAATCAGGCTGGACAATTCAAGATAGTTCAGAGTTTATGGTACGTCAGAGGTTTCCTTCCTTCTTTCATGTTCCATAACAAACTTCAAGCTGTTTTCATTCAGTTGAATTTGAGTCTTGGTTTATTTAGTTTGGTTGTTGTCACGCAGCATCTTATATGACCATGTCATGTCTGTGATCACATTTTTAAGCTGTTTTGATAAATGAAAAGTTTATTTTTTGCATTTACTTTTCATTTATTCATTTCATCACCTTTCTCATGTCCACACAGATGATTTCATACTGAATCAGTGCATTATTTACACTCATGATCATGAATGATGAAATGTTTGCGTAAGCTTTTCCCTTCAGTCATCAGTAGACGGAGGAAGTGGAAACCTCTAACAATCACATGCCATTTTGCTCTAATGAATCAGTTTTTGTGTGTTTCTCAACTTGAGGTCTGGAGATGCCAGACGTCTCTCAGAACAGCTCAGTTTTAATTCTCTGGAAGGAAAAACCAAAAACGTATAAATATTTCACAATACATTTTCAGCAGCCTTCGTTCTAGAAGTTGCATTTTAGGAAGTTCTTCAATCAAGCGCTTTGAACCAAAACAGTCAGCTCTGGGATGAATTATATAATTAGATTCAAAGCCAGTGATGTCTTTAATTCAATGAATTACTCATTCCATAAAGTAAATGATATAATCAATCACTTTTTTAAATGTATTTTATGCTCTAATGCTAAAATAACCCATAGCAGTCAGGCATTCAAAAATATATATATATATAGAGAGAGAGAGAGAGAGAGAGATAATACAAAATACAACTTAGTTCAAGTTGAGCATATTGCATTGTGGTATACAGGATTCATTTATTGCATGCTGTGAACACAGTATATACATACTATATACTGCTGAAATAGTACTGCAGAAAACTGAAGTATGCTAGTATGCTATTTCAAACATAGCCTTTGCTCTATCTGGCCACTAGAGGGCAGACTCTTCCTAGAATTGCCTTTGTGCATGTAGCGTGTTCTGCTTTCATGACCTTTCAGCAGCAGTAGACCGCACAGGACACTGACCGCAGACATGGGTGTGTGTTGTGGTGTGTTATTTAACGGTTCTCAGGAAAGCCGTCCTATCTGACGTCATGTTTATTGAGTATCAGGAAGTAAAACCTATTTTTAAAAAAAATAATAAAACATTAATGTCATGAGCTTTATCTTCACTTGTGTTCAGATATCAGGGTGTGTCAGCTGTCAGTCACTCCTAAAAATCCCTCTTTTCTTTAGTTTTTCTTCCTTTTTCTATATGAAGGCTTATCACTGACAGATATACAGGAGTGTAAGGAAGAATTTCCCTAAAATATTCATGATATCAGAAGTGAACAGCACACACACATTGACTCGGCTACGTTTGATGTTGTTGTTCCGTGTTTGTGTGTGTGTGAGTACTCACACTCAATCGCAGCTAAATGGTTCATAAAACCTGATTATATAAAATGACAGATGATAAGAACCATGCTGTGGGATTGAGGGAAGCAAGAAATTAGAGTCATGGAATAAGCAGGAGTGAGAATTGAAAGTGAGCAACCAAGAAATGGAAAAGGAGAGCTGAGAAGAAGCAAGCTGGAAATGCCCTAAAATTCCTGTGTTCCAGTAAAGTGTGTCGTCCTGGTGCTGGTGACTAATCATGTGACCAGGTGATGTGCCTCTGCCTCCTTCGGTCTTATTGTTGGTAAACATGTCTTTGAATTCCTGTACAGCTTTGAGAGAGAGGAGCAACCTGAAATGACTGAATCATTTATCAGTGGTGTTTGCTAAGGTAAGGTTTGCTGTATTGCTTATACTTAGTTACTGATCTAGAGAGCAGAATATTACAGAGACATGAGGGTGGACACTTTTTTTTTTTTACTTTAGATGGTAAGAAACCACCTAGAAACCATCCAAAATTCCTCAGTAAGCTCATAGCAACATACAGAAACCCACCCAGAACACCTCAGCAACTGCATAGCAACACTAAACACAACTACATATCAATGCCCTGACAAACACATTAGCTACGACCCAGAACATCTTTTCAGCTGCACAGCAGTGCCCTGGCAACTACCCAGAACACCTTAGCAACTACAGAGCAATGCCCTGGCAACCACTCAGAACACCTATGCAACTGCATAGTAACAACCACTTAGAACAACCTACCACTCAGAACACCTCAGAAACTACAACCCCGACAACCCCCGAAACTCCATAGTTACTCCCTAGAATACTTTAGCAACTGCATATAAAAGCCCTGAGAATCACTTAGAACACACTAGCTACCACTCAGAACACCTCAGAAACTACATACCAACGCCCTGACAACCCCCAAAACTCCATAGTTACTCCCTAGAATACCTTAGCAACTGCATATAAAAGCCCTGAAACCAACCAAAACGTCCAAGCTACTACTTAGAAGACTTTGGCAACTGCATAGCAACACCATGGTATTCACTTAGAACACCCTAGCTACCACTCAGAACACCTTAGCAACTACATACCAACGCCCTGACAACCCCCAAAAGTCCATAGTTACTCCCTAGAATACCTTAGCAACTGCATATAAAAGCCCTGAAACCAACCAAAACTTCCAAGCTACTACTTAGAAGACTTTGGCAACTGCATAGCAACACCCTGGCATTCACTTAGAACACCCTAGCTACCACTCAGAACACCTTAGCAACTGCAAAGCAATGCCCCAGCAACCACCCAGAACTTCCTGGCTACCACTCAGAACACCTTAGCAACCACGTAGCAATGCCGTGTCAACCCCCTATAGAACACCTTAGCAACTGCATAGCAACACTCTGGCAACCACTTAGAACATCTTAGTATCAGCATAGCCATGGCAACTGCCCAAAACTCCCTAGCTACTACAAAGAATACTAGCACAACTGCATAGCAACGCCCTGGCAACCACCCAGACCTTTCTAACTAACACTAGAATATGTCCGCAACTGCATAGCAACGCCCTGGCAACCCAAGCATTGTCACTGCCAAAGTGCTAGGGTATTGCGGGTGTTTGCCTAGAAAAATCTAGTTATATTGTGGTACTTTCATGGTGTTTTTCTGACATTTTTGGAGCTTGACAAATTCCACTGATTTTGTTGTATAAAATGAACATTCTGCGAAACGTCTCCTTTCATGCTCCACAGAAGAAATAACGTCATACGGGTTTGGAGCAACATGATGGTGAGTAATTGATATCGTTATTTTTGACTGTAGAGAAATTGTTTAGTAAAACACATCTCAACTACATGCATGAATAGAAGCAACTGAGGTCAAATCAGTTGGGAAATAAACGATTGTCACAGACACAGCAGCTTCAGACAGATTACGTTTCACAGCACAACAGCGTGTTCATGCCTTTCCTTAGCCAGATTTTTTTGTTGAGCCGTGACCGCATTCCTCCACTGTCTGTCCCAACCACAATGACATCCTCAAATGCACAGTGGATATCAAACAACAGGAAGTAAAATCACACAACAGCACATAACCGTAAGAGAAGGACGAACAGAAAGTCTCTGACTGTGATCAGTTCTGAATTCATGACATTACTGTAATATCTAATTCTTCTAGTTGGAAGTAAAATTTAATGGAGATTTTACTTAAGTCTCCTTCTTCTCAGATGCTTCTACTGAGATAAAGAGCCTAGTGATCTCACACGTGTCTAGAGTTTTAAACAGGGAAACAATGCTTTTAACTGCGCTTAACCCTGTCATTCTTAACCCCGGGTAAAGGAATGTTTCACACTTGTAATTTAGAAGCGGGATTAGCACCACTTTTACCTGGGGTTATAAAACCCTGGTCTGGTGCGCCGCTTTTGCTCTGTTAACCTCGCATTCCGGTTCCAAACATGTGCAATGTAAAGGCCTGTTCACACCAAGAACGAAAACTATATTAGCATCCACACCAACGAACAATATTGCTTGTTTATCTTAAGCATGCGCGCTGCATTTAATGTCTTTAAAGCAGGATGGATTCTGATTGGCTGTCAGTGTTTTTATCATTCATGAGCTGGGAAACTTTGTGAAAGTGATCGTTTGTCTGTGCCGCTATCGTTATAGTTGTGGTGTAAACTATTATTTTACACTTAAAACGTTTTTTTTTTTAAAACGATAATGTTAATAATGTTAATCGTTAATCGTTGTGGCTAGACGCTTAGCAACGGACAGCCAATCGCGTGCCTCATATTCGTGTTTTGGACAGTTGTGGAAACGTCGTGGGAGGGAAAATGTAATGTAAATGTAAAATGGCGACGGAAACCGTCAGTTGGGGTGAATAAGAGATGTTTAACGTAATTCTTACCTTTATTGTGCGAATAGTCCATTCAGTATATACTTGATAGTACAGTTGGCAATATATAATATGGATTCCCAATGCTAGAGTGTTTATGTAAATATCCAATTAGTGTCACGGACACTGTAAATATGCAAATAATGAAGTTGACCCAGGGTTTGGGAATGTAAACGCCAGTTTATAAATATCCAGGATTAATTTTTAACCTCGGTTAAATTATGAGCAGTGTGAAATGTGAAGCAAGATAACCATGATTCTGTATACCTGGGGTTTAGAGTGACCCAAGGTTAACTAGTTCAAATGTGAAAAGCTCTCAAACTGTGCTCAAAAGTAACACGCCTCTCAATATGAACTCAAACATTTCTCTTAAAATTCCCAGAAAAGCAAATGATCTGAGCTACTCCACATTATTGGGTGGATTGTCCTTTTTTCTGTAGCTCAAGCTGTATAGCATGACCCTCACGACGCAAAGGTCAGGGCTCGATTCACAGGAATTGCATGAACTGATAAACTGCTATGCAATGTTAGTCACTTCCTGATAAATGCATATACTAAATGCATGGATGTCTGAGTAAAATGTTAAAACCATTTCTCAACTGCTGCCATTATTGTGTGGGTGAATTCTCATGAAATTATGAGGAGAAGTGTGGGTGATCGCAGAGCCATTGCCATCAGTCATTCGGTTTGGTGTGAACATAATCACTCAGGCATGTCATGTGACGTCACGTCTGTAATTCATCTCACCTGAATTCACACACAAACATTTGTTTATATTTCATGTGGGAATTTCCTAGTGAGTTTATTGTTATTGTTTTTCAGTAAAATTAATTTTAATATAAAATAACGTCAGCTGTTTTCCTTCTAGGGACCTTAAGGTACCTCCCCACAGCTCGATCTCCACATTTGGTTCCTGCAAAGATAGCAAAACCAGGTATGGTGGTAAACAGACAGTGCTGGATTTAATCTGGTTTTATCTAGTGTTTCATGTGTGTATCATGTTTCAGAGTTGACACAACAAAAATATATGTAACACTTCCATTACGAAAAAGAAGTTTACTTCTTTTAAACTAGAAATAAGAAAGTATACTTTCAGTCTACCTTTTATGTACTTCACAGAAATATACTTAAAATTGCACTTAAGTATACTAGACTTATACTGACAGAAAAGTGTAGTTTACTTGGCCTATACTTGTACTGATCGAGATATACTTAATTAAGTATACTTGCAGTGTAAAACTACTAAACTAGTAGTTTACTGAGAGTATATTTCAAAGTGTACTTTAATATACTAAAAAAGTGCTTCAAGTATTAAAATAGTAAACTACTGGTATACTTATAAGTTCATTTGTAGTACAGATTCAGCACAAATGAGAAATGTAGTTGTGAACTAGTTGTGTACTCAAAGTTTACTACTTATAGTACACTTAAACGTATACTTTTTATATACTAAAAGTGGGCCAATTTAGTCCCAATGGACCTTATTGTAAAGTGTTACCAAAATATACAGCCAGTTCAGTTTCAAACACAAGAAATCCAAGATTGCAAATCAATCCCTTGTTTGCTTTAGTGCAGATTTGTTCAGTGTGTGTTTAACTATTTAATTGCGTAATTCAGTGTAGTTTATCTCAATTCAGTGCAGTAGATAGTTTAGTTAAGTTTATTTAAGCCTATGCAGTTTAGTTCACTTCATTCGACATTCTCAGACACTTTAATTTGGCTTTAATCGTGAAACCTTATATTTAGATGGTATAGTGTGTCTGTTTTCTGAAACATGATCTGAGGTTTCACACTTAATAAAGAGCACTTCCTCTCTCTCTCTCTCTCTCTCTCTCTAGCTCGCTCTCTGTAAAAAGGAACTGTTTTCTTATTGTGTTTCATTTCATCTATACCGCACTGGAGGACAAACAACTAAACTTTAGTAAGTGCTTTCTCATTTTACCCTGTTTTTACTGACATGTCTCATCGCTTTCCCTACTAACACACTCACACACTTTGACCGTTGGCACGTGTACGGCTGGATCAGGTTTATGAAGGGTTTTGATTGACACATTGTTAAACTGTGTGCTGTGAAGCGTGTCAGGTTTGATAATTCACACACATATGCCTGATAATGAGTAGTTATGCTAGTGTTTATCTTGATTTTTCTTCCTTTTTGTTTGTGTTGTGTTTGTGATCAGCCCACAGAAGCTTTTATTTCCTTTTAACAGTTTCAGTTGAATGCGGATCATTTTTAAAGCTCTTTTAATTTCATTGTAACGTGACAAACATGAACTCGAAACGAGCGGTTTAGTTTAGTTTCGTTCAGTTCTCTCTTCAGTAAAATGGCACAAGTTTAGTTTAGTTTAGTTTAATGCTATCGGCGGTAAAGTAACACAATTAGTTTAGTTTATTTTGGCTAAATACCCAGCGCATTAAAACTAGTTTAGATTAGATTAGATAAATTTATTTTAGTTTAATTCCATCTGCGGTAAAGTAACACAATTAGTTTAGTTTATTTAGTTATTTTAGTTTGATTAATCTTGTTTACTTTAGTTAAATAACCTCTGGAATAAAATGGCACAACCAGTTTAGTTTAGTAAAATGTGGTTTATTTTATTTTAGATAAGTTTAGTTTAATGCTCTCTGTAGTAAAGCAACACAATTAGTTTAACTTTAGTTAAACCCTCTACAAGAAAATGACACAAATAGTTTAGTTAATTCAATGCTCTCTGTAGTAAAGCAACATGTTTAGTTTAATTTAGTTTAGTAAAATGTAGTTTAGTTTAATTTAGTAAAATGTAGTTTAGTTTAATTCAATGCTGCCTGCGGTAAAGCAACACAGTTTAGTTTAGTTTAGTTTCCTTTAGTTGAATGCTCTCTGTGGTAGTTTAGTTTCATTAAATGCCCAATAAAAAAAAAAAAATCAGTCTAGTTTCATGCTCTCAACACGGTCAGTTTAGTTAAATAAAGCAACATGATTCATTTCAGTTTAGATTAATATCATCTGCAGTAAAGTAGCACAATCAGTTTAGTTTTAGTTTAATCCATTCTGAAGTAAAGCGAATGTAATTCCCTCTGCCTGAAGTACACCAGCACAATCAGTTTCCTTTCTTCATTCCATTCTGTTTATCTCAGTTCATCAGATCGCTTTGTTCAGCAGTCTGATGTGTTTCTGGAGGGTGTGCCCTGTGGGAATTCCCTCTGACAGTATCGATATGAAATGAGATGACATCACCTCTCTGCCCCTTTCTCTCTGTAGGCGTGTAGTTCCTGTTTCCAGAGTCTCAAGTTGAGACGGATGAGGAGGACATGAAGCCAGTCTGCTCTCTGTAAGTGTTCCTGACGTTCACGCACCTCCATCAGCATGAATTTAACGCTGCTCTGCTCATACGCCCACAGATACAGGTACAGTATGTGTGTGTGGTTATACTTGTGAGAACTAGTGTCATCTAAGGACACATAGATGGTCTTTAATGATTTCTGTGAGAATTGGTTCATGAGTTTAGGAGATGATATAATAGGAAGTCTATGAGATGTCTTCAATAATACAGCTCTTTGTATGTGTGTGTTAGTCGTTTATGGCTCACTTATTTCTTTGAACTAAGAGGGAAGTACTGCTCGTGTGTTTGTGTTTGCATTGGTATATTTAGATATCTATCACCAAGCACCAGGAAATCATTTTGCTTCAGGCATCTGTCCTGCTTTCACTGCAATGTGCTGTTTTTTTTGTGTTGATTAGCAGGATTTCATTCCTGATCTTTCATTCCTGATGCTTTTTTTTTTTTTTTTTTTTTTTTTTAAATGCACGCAGTTGCTTTTAAGGGCCGCGAATGATTAAATATATCCGCTAAACTAATACCAGGAAAACAGAGCTCTTGTTTCAGTTCAACATTTAGACGTGTTGACGTTGATTTATACGTCAATAATGTTGCATCTGCAAAGTCCAATAAATCCACATGATGCGTACTACTGACATCCTGTTAATTAGTACTAGTATTATATTATAATGTTGGCTTACTGATGAGGAAGTGAAATGTTGTACTGTTTGAATTGAAAAAACATTCAAGCAATCTACTACAAGTCAGTTGTCTTGTGATAAAGGCCCTGATTTTGCAGTTATTTTTGTTAAAGCAGTATGATGTGAGTCATGGGAATTTTTTAGCGGATTATGCTAATGCACATGATTGTGTCTTCTCTAATGGTTGTTCTTGCTTGTGTGTTTTTGACAGCTTGGCCTTGGTCATGACCTTGGTGCTGGTAACAGCTACAGATGGTAAGAACGACCTCTGATTTATGCTGCATTTTCGCAGGATCGCATGCACATTTTATATTTTTACCTGTCAGTGTTCAATGGCCGAGTTAGTTTAGTGAATAAAAAAGGCCTATTAATTACTATAATTTGCTAAATATAGAGAATGAAAGAGAAACGTTACGGGGCGATGGATAAGTTTGGATGTAGGGATGAATTACTAGAAGCTGGAGGAGGTGGGGAATGCACCTCCACACCAAAACATTCAAAGAACAAGGAAGCAAAACTTGGGACAGTAAGAAAAAGACTTCTAAACCACTGAAATAAGTCATACAGAATCACCCTAAATGAAACACACACATCTGCACACCCACACACACACGTTTATATACATGGGGACATACCAGACCCTTCTGTTATATACTAGAAATAGTGCTTGGTATTAACTGATTATACTCAATAGTAGTAAATTATGCATAATTCATTGATTTTATCTTTGAAATGTTCCTTTCTAAAATAGCCTACTGCTTATATATGTTCATAAAGTCTTCCAGTTTTGTAGAATTTCACAGATAGACCAGCGACTGGTCATGTGACTTTCACTGAAAACTGAGAGCTGATCACTGGATTTACAGAAATCATTTCAATTTTAAGAGTTTTCTTTACATTGCTTCAATGCATATCCAGTCAACTCCTGATGAACACATGATTATTTGAATTATCACTCAATAAGTCATTTAACCATGCATTACTGTCGTTGAAAGGCTTTTGTCATTCAAATACATTAAAATCCAGAAATTCACGTCATTTCATATTCACATGCATTGCAGGGATTCCCCAAATTCATCAAAGTTGTTCTGAGAAGAAGGTTTTAGGACAACTTTGATGAAAGGTTTTGATCCACTTCAAATGTTGACTGCTGTATTTACTTGAAGATGACCCTGAGATTTTAAGCTAATAAGTTAAGTTGATAATAAAATTCCATCATTATAATAAAAAAGCAAAATATTAATAATAAATGATAATAATATTAAGTTCAGGGTTCTCTGATGCCGGTTAATGGTCACATGAAATGCGGGTAAACAAATAAAATATTTCATCTTTTTAGTGTTTTATTTTGATTGTTTTCATTTTAAAATTTTTTATTTTAATTTAAAATTTTTATGATTTAATTAATAGCTTTTCATAAAACTCACAAAAACCTGCTGCAGTTCTGTCTCTGGGAAAGCGCTTCATGCTGTTGATAACAAAGAATGGAATATATTTTCTTTCTCTTTGCCTTTTTCTTTTTTTAGGGATGACCCGATGTGAAAATTTTGGCCGATACCGATAATTCTTTATATTTGAAAGCCAATAACTGATATATTGGCCGATAAATCTAAATCCAAATTTTGATATAATTTTTGATGGCTTGATTACAAAAACAAGTCTCACCATTAAAATCCATGTCCTACACACACAATTATGTTCTCATTATAATATTATGTAGTCTATATGACAGACTTGTGCTGCACATGTTGCACTTAACTGTATTTTCCTTTTTGAAGTGATTTCAATCATATTTCAAGCAGTTCAAAACCATCATTACGAACAGTGCGCATCTGAAAGTGTCTCAACTGAAGGAAATAATCCATTATTTATCGGCTTTAATATAGCGACCAAATTTTCTTATCGGGCCGATAACGATGACATTAAAAATGAACATATATCAGCCCATACCCATATGCTGGCCAATATATCATGCATCCTTACTTTTTTTATATCAATACGGTACGAAAATATCCTATATACATATATATATATATATATATACACACACACACACTGAGGTACATTTGCCTTATAATAATCAGAGTTTCATGAAATGCATGACTGAAATGCTTCTCAAATCTGACCTGTTTGTCCTGGTGTTGTGTGTTTGTGTAGATGACAGCGGCCCACCGACGAATATCACGGCTGTTTTGGGTGACACCACTACATTCAGATGCCACATTCAGAAGCACGGGATTCCTGTTACGCGCTTGTACATACAGAGAGTTCTTAAAGACAGTCAAGAGATATTCATCAACGGTTTTGATTCAACCAGAAAGTTGGATGCTTCTCCTGAGTACCAGAACAGAACCAAAGTGAACAAAACAGACCTCAGCATGGAAATGACAAATGTCTCCGTTTCTGATGAAGGATTGTACAAATGTGTTGTTTTTTTCAGCACGGTGCTCAAAGAAATGCCTAAGATCTATCTCAAAGTCACAGGTAAGGCACAAGATGAACAGACCACAGGGTTGGGGTTGAATTCAGAATTGAAGAATCGGCTGAATTTCAGTTTTTGAGTGTGAATTTGAATCAGATTGACCAAGACAGGAAGTTGAATCTGAATGACAGAAAGAGGAATTTACTGAATTGAAATTCACATAAATTCAACAAGGTAACACAACAGGATTTTCAAAAAGACAAATCATAAATAATTACAATTTGACAAATTTGGTAAATTATGCTTATTTATTCTTGGTTATGTAAACTATATTTGTCACAATTTAGAGTCCAATTCTCACTATTAACTACGACTTTTGTCTCAATAAACCCCTAATTACTGCTTATTAATAGTTAGTAAGGTAGTTGTTAAGTTTAGGTATTGTGTAGGATTACGGGATGTAGAATATGGGCATGCAGAATAAGGCATTAATATCTGCTATATAAGTACTAATAAAAAGCCAATATCCTAGTAATGTACTGCTAATAAGCGACTAGTTAATAGTGAGAATTGGACCCTAAACTAAAGTGTTATGAATATATTTTATCTCAACTGATGGGATATAGCCTATTTATCAGCCATCAATGTCAATTTTGTATTTTTATTTTTTTGAAGGGTTAGTTCACCCAAAAATGAAAATTCTGTCATTTATTACTCACCCTCATGTCGTTCCACACCCGTAAGACCTTCGTTCATCTTCAGAACACAAATTAAGATATTTTTGATGAAATCTGATGGCTCAGTGAGGCCTCTATTGACAGCAAGATAATTAACACTTTCAGATGCCCAGAAAGCTACTAAAGACATATTTAAAACAGTTCATGTGACTACAGTGGTTCAACCTTAATGTTATGAAGTGTCGACAATACTTTTTGTGCGCGAAAACAAAACAAATTAACGACTTTTCAACAATATCTAGTGATGGGCGACTGCTTTATGAAGCTTCAAAGCTTTACGAATCTTTTGTTTCGAATCAGTGGTTCGGAGCGCATATCAAACTGCCAAAGTCACGTGAACTATTGAAATTCTGAAACACTTATGATGTAACGAAGCCTCATTTACTTAAATCATGTGACTTTGGCGCTCCGAACCACTGATTCAAAACAAAAGATTCGTAAAGCTTCGAAGCTTCATGAAGCAGTGTTTGAAATCGCCCATCACTAGATATTGTTGAATAAAGTCATTATTTAAATTTTTTGGCGCACAGAAAGTATTCTCGTCGCTTCATAACATTAAGGTTGAACCACTGTAGTCACATGAACTGTTTTAAAAATGTCTTTAGTAGCTTTCTGGGCATCTGAAAGTGTTAATCATCTTGCTGTCAATGGAGGCCTCACTGAGTCATCGGATTTCATCAAGAATATCTTAATTTGTGTTCTCATTTTTTGGTGAGCTAACCTTTTAAATTTTACCACACAGCACCATATATGTCCACCATATATGTGTATATAAAAACATAATATCGACATAAAAAAAATATATATATATATATATTTATTTAGGAAATTAGAGCATTCTGGCTAATTAGTAAATATTGTTTATTTCTGGAAATACTCCAGATATTTTATATAAGAATATGTTTATGGGAAATTCATCATACTAAAATATAAATTATAATTATTAAAAACTACACTTTTAATTTTGTTTTACTTTCTTCCGTTTTTATGCACCCCCCTTTGGTACACAGAGCCATTCTCAATTCTTTTCTGAATGATGCACAACCCTGATAAGCTCCCACATTTTGAGATGAATCTACAAAAGTTGACTTCAATATATTTATTCATGCATGTTTACGTGTATGCGCGTCTGTTGGTTTATTTGCGTATTTATGTCTGTCTGTGGGTTGCGAGTGCGTACTCTCATTGGAAACTCACCACTGCTGACTAAGGGTTCATGGGAGGCTTTTACTGACGTGCGTTTTAGGGAAATGAAACATTGAAGGGGGAACCTGCCCGGATCTCTAAAATGTCACTTATTCCACTGTTCTCTCCTTTTTAAAGCCAATTACAGCATTCCCACAATGGAGAAAAAGTGCAGTAAACACGGCGACGGCGCTGCTGGGAAGAGCTGTCAGCTGAGCTGCTCGTCGGTGGGCGGTTACCCGCAGAGTGCTGTGAAGTGGGCGGGGCTTAATCTTAGTCTGATAAATGTCATTCACAACGAGAGTTCAGAAAATCCGTACTCCAAAACATGGACCATCAACCAAACCATCATGTACAACTGTGACCAACCAACCAATGTCAGCTGTGCCGTAGAAGGCGCCGTTTCCCCCGCTTTCTCCATATGTAAGTCTGTTGGATGTAAAAGAATAACTCACACAAAAGTTGTTGTCATAGAAGAATTTTTTATCTTCAGTTTTGCATACAATGACAGTTCATTGTGGCCATGGCTCCAAAAAGCATCAAAAAAAGTCATATAATAATTTTGTGACTGAATTCGAAATCGTTGTTCACTGAAAATCTTGTCCTCTAAAATGTAGTAAGGGCATTTAGCTCATGAATATTAATTATGTTACACTACATAAGTAATGTGGAATAAATAATGTTCAACTTTTCCAGAGCTTTTTAATCTTTTACATGGCATGGATGCTATATAGGCAGGTATATATTTTATAGCCAATTTATTGTAATTAATATACACTATACCAATTTAAAATATTATTTGGAAAATATTTACATTTTAAGGTTAATAAAAAAACAATTAACTATAGTACTGTACTGTTAGATGTATTATTTATTTACGTATTTATTGATTCATTTATTTGTATCCAAGTTTTATTTTTTTACCGATTTTAAACAAATGTAATTATTTATTTAATCTAATTTATGCTTTTTATTTTATTTTACTTTTTTTTTATTTGTTATATATTTATTTTAATTTTTTTTTTCCTGAACTTTTCCATGGGCCCCTAATACCCTCTTGTGGCCCCCAGTTTGAAAACCCCATTAACAAGTACATCACAAATAATTCTTCACGAGGGAAAAAGTCAAAAGAACAAATGTTTTTTTTTGTCTTCTTTCAGGTGAAAAAGAACCTTTTTCAATCAAAGTGATGATAGCTATTGTCGTCGTGCTTGTGTTTGTCCTACTGTTAATTCTTGTCCTCGTGTTGATGAATCATTACTACAGACAACAAACATCTTCCTCAGGTACGCAAGAACACACACACTCAATTATCAGGAAACACCAAACTACATTAGCTATTAGTGACTCTTCAAATCTTCATCTGAACATGTTTATCATTTCTCTCTTCCACAGGGGGTAGAGCTGAGTATGCTATCGCCCAATCAGAGTAGGTATCTTTAATTATGTTTTTATATCACCCAATTACCTAGTATTAGTAATTCAGCCAAAAATGATTAATAAAGCAATAATAAACAAATAAAAACATCTCGAGATTAAAGTCATTATAATGCAAGATAAAACTCGCAGTTTTTAGAGGAAAAAAGTCGAAATACAGCGTTGAGAATAAACTCATTACATTTTGAGAATAAAGTCGTTTTGAGAAAATAACGTTAAATTTTGAGAAAAAAGTCTACATAAAATGTTGAGAATAAACTCAATCATTGTCATGTTCATTGCATACTGATAGAGGACATGACAGAGTTGGATCACTTGGATCGTCCACACGGAGACACGTTTCTGTGAAAACGCACAAACTTTGTATCGGATAGGAAGGTGAAACCGCTATTTTTTGAAACCGGGTCCCAGAGTGGATAAATCTGAAAACGCCGTCTTTGCGTTTTCGTGTGGACGTAGCCTTAGTCAAGCTTTATTTTAGTTTTTCTTTTAAAAAACAAAGTAATACTATCTTTAGCTTGCGTGTTTATTCCTAACATTTTATTTTGACTTTATTCTTAAAATTTAATGAGTTTATTCTCAACACGACTTTAATCTCAAAATTTAATGTTTATTCTCAACATTTTATTTCAACATTTTTGTCCTTGAAATTTATGAGTTGTATTTCCACTTTTTTTCTCTACAAAACTGCAAGTTTAATCTCGCATTATAATGACTTTAATTCCGAGATGGTTTTATTTTTTTGTTATTGCTTGGCCCTAATCCTCTTCCGTAAAATCTAGCAAATGTATTAGTCACTGTTTTTAATGCAATTTCAATGAACATGTTCTAGACGAGCACAGAAATCATCCATACTAGGGTTAATTATAGTTCACTAAAACCATTGAAACCTGAAAATCTTGATATTGTTTTTGCATGGAAAATAGCCATGAGGACATTCAAATTTGAAATTCAAAGTAATTTAAAAAAAAATAATTTTCAGTTGATTTTTTTGGTGAACTGTTTCAGACACAAGTGATGTCATGTTCTGTTGACGCCAAGATTAACCAATGGAATTCCTGTATTTCTAACTAGCGACTGCCATTTACAGCTCAAGAGCGTCTGAGACGTGACGACAACTAAACATTAAGGAGATGGGACAAGATTTTCCGCCATTGTGGAAGTGCTTCAACTCCCAGATGGACCAAGGGCAGATTGTCCAGCTGAACGTTGTGTCTTTAAAGTGGCTTTACTGCTGAATTTGCCAGCAGGTCGTCCTGGCACATTTGAACAAGCGTTTACCCAGTCATTCATTAGGAAAAGCACATTGTTTCCTCAACATCCTGAAGCTGCAGTGGGTTTGTTTTTATCACAGAGACGTTTCAGCACGAAAAGAGTGATTCATAACGGTGCTTATTAAAAAATTCAAACTCTTCAAGAAAAGTAGAAAATTGCTCTATATACTCCAATATGTCCTGTATTTACATCTTATAGTATTTCAAACCGTGCCACTTTATTCCAAGGAATGGGAATTATAAAGTTCAGATATTTTAAAGGCTGAACTGAAGTAAATAGTCTGATTTGGGCCAGTTATATGGTTGGTAAAATAACCAAGACAGTTGTGATGACTGTTGTTTATGTTCATTTAAGAATGTTATTGAAATGGTCTTTACACTGTTCATTCTAAAGGGACATTTAATTTGCTTTTAGAAGCTGATTCATTGAAGCTTTATTTTTTAAAGCCAGTTCTCAGAGATGAGCTCAAGAAACATAACTCATAGAAATCAAATACTGCAACTGTTACATGATTATGCTGGCCGTTCCCCAGAGATTTGATGTTTACTGTCACATTACAGTAAAATGTGATGTGCGCATCAGTCTGTTCATGTGTATGGAACTGACTAATATACTTTTCTACACCACCTCACAGACACTTACTGATATTTATGCAGCGTTCAATAATATTTTTTTTATGGTGAAACTGTTCTCAGGGTGAGAGTAACGTGATGGGCTATTTAATTTTCTATTAAAATAAATTCTGTTTCTTATGGAAATGTCTAATGCACTTTGCTTTCTGACTGCTTGAAAAAGACTTTTTTACTGTTTATTCTGTAATTTATAATTAAATTATTCTGTGTATTTCTTAATACAAGATGAAATTAAAAAAAATCACTTATATTTGTTGATGTTCACTGACTCTGATTTAATTATTAGCATCGCATATTCATAATTCAGGATTATCAAAGACGGCGCACTCATATGAATGAAAGAAAGTGTATCGCACAAAATGGCGGAAAAGGCCCGTTCACACCAAGAACGATAACTACGATCTAAAAATCGTTCTAAATATAAAAGAATAGCAGTCCACACCACAACGATAACGATACAGAGAAACGAGAACGATTTTTTTTCAGCTGTTGAACGGTAAAACACTGACAGCCAATCAGAAGAATCCATACGAATTTAAGAGCTCGCGCATTTAAAATGGCAGACGACATTGCGGAAAAGTTAATCGCCGAGGTCCAGAAAAATCCACAATGTCTGACAAGTGCATCCCCCTTTTCAAGGACACTTTAAAGAAAACGGATATATGGAAAATAATCGGTCATACCGTCGAAATAAATGGTGAGAAGTATTAACGGAGATGAGATAATTATGCCAGGCTAGCAAACAACAAAAAAAATTACCTCAGGTATCCAGCGCTAGTTTTGTCTTACTTCCTTTGAAGCTGCAGTGAAAAAGACTTTGTTGTTTTTATTCCACTGTATCGACTACATCAGCCAAATTCACTGTTAGATTAGATCATTACACTAGCTAGATTAATTCGAAACATAGCATGCTGAGGACATCTGTTGGTTAAAGCCGTGTAAATGCAACAAGAACACCTAAAACATGTTAAATGACCCGCAAGCTTAGAATAAACAGTTATCGTTAGTTGGTGTGGACGCAAATATCGTTATAGAGCCAATGGCTTAAAGTCATTACGTCACTGAAGCTGCCATTATAGTCAGTCAGTGTTCTGAGACGCGCGCTTATGACTGCACATGTGCATTGGCTGGTCCAGCCTGAAATTTTTTTTTTTCAGATTTTTGTCATGATTTGAGCGTTTAGAAACAAAATTTATGAGACAGGTCTCTAAAAAGGTTGTCTGTCAGTTTAATTGAACGTGAATAGTTTAAAGGGTTAGTTCACCCAAAAATGATAATGTCATTAATTACTCACCCTCATGCCCTTCCACACCCATAAGACCTTCGTTCATCTTCGGAACACAAATTAAGTTATTTTTGTTGAAATCCGATGGCTCAGTGAGGCCTCCATAGCCAGCAATGACATTTCCTCTCTCAAGATCCATTAATGTACTAAAAACGTATTTAAATCATGTGAGTACAGTGGTTCAATATTAATATTATAAAGCGACCAGAATATTTTTGGTGTGCCAAAAAACAAAACAAAATAACGACTTAGTGATGGCCGATTTCAAAACACTGCTTCATTTAGCTTCGGAGCGTTATGAATCAGCGGTTCAGAGCGCCAAAGTCACGTGATTTCAGCAGTTTGGCGGTTTGACTCACAATCCGAATAATGATTCAACACGCTGATTCATAACGCTCTGAAGCTTCATGAAGCAGTGTTTTGAAATCGGCCATCACTATATAAGTCGTTATTAAGTTTTTTTGGCGCACCAAAAATATTCTGGTCGCTTTATAATATTAATATTGAACCACTGTACTCACATGAACTGATTTAAATATGTTTTTAGTACATTAATGAATCTTGAGAGAGGAAATGTCATTGCTGGCTATGCAGGCCTCACTGAGCCATCGGATTTCAACAAAAATATCTTAATTTGTGTTCCGAAGATGAACTAAGGTCTTACAGGTGTGGAACGGCATGAGGGTGAGTAATAAATTACATTTTTTTTCATTTTTGGGTGAACTAACCCTTTAAGTTCAGGTGTGTATTGTTAGTTTTAACTAATAGGGGGAGTTCAGGTTTAATTAACAGCAGAATTCCATCATGGCAGACTGCTTTAGTTGAGTTGACGCTAGTTTGCCTGTTCTTGAGCTCCAGAACATGTCCAAGTGCTTTCTGTAAGTAGAAACTCGACAATATTCCTCATTTAAATAATTTCAGAAGGCGGGGCTTCATAGAGACAGGAACTAAACAGAGCGTTACTGACAGACTGGGAAGAGAGGAGCTGCAACAATGGAGAATATGGGAAAAAATAATGTTTTTGAACATTCAAGCATGAAAACCTGTTCTAGTAGAGACAAAAACAACATCAAGACTTTGAAAAAGGCATAATACGGCCTCTTTAATTAAATTCAATGTTAAAAACACGTTTTTAAAAATTAGAAATGAAGATACTGTATGGTTCAATGGCATGTTTTTCCCCCTGTGTTTTCCAATTACTTGTGAAAGTGGACATGCCGGCCAAATCAAAGGTCATCACGGGCCAGTTTGGGGATCTCTGCTCTGATGGATACAATCAAGTTCTTCACATTATGAAAGCAAATGGGTTGCAAATGCCACTTTAAGTTGACTTTAAGTAGTATTTACTATTGTTGAAGCATATTTCCTGGAAGTTATGCATCCGAGGATGAGACAACCATCTCCACAACTAACTGTTAATGTCTTAAAATGTTACTTTATTGCTTTTTATTATAAAAAATTAGATCAATTAAAAAAAAAAAAACAAATCGGATGATTTTTAATAGGATGCAACAGAAATCTAATAGTTTGTCTGTTATCCTGTAACAGCTTCATCTGTAGTGCTTCAAATAACCAGTAGGGAGCAGCATCATATTAGAAATTGGCTGATTTGATTTTAAGCATTAAGTGAAAGATTTTAATCCACAACAATTAAATAAAACATGTATTTATTCTAACGATTTACCCAACTATTTTGGGTTATGGGCCATGAAATGTGGTCATATAAATGCCAATATTGATAATGTGTATATATGTTTAGTTTTTACTGCTCAATCATTGTGGGTTACTCAAAATATTAAAGCATTTTGAGACTAACTACCCGTGAAAGCATTAAAACCACCTGGCATTGCATCTTACAAGAAACCCTGAGCCGGGCCAGGTGTGGTGACCCTGAGGGGAGGGGTTGGACTGGAGGACAAATTTTTGTCCAAATCATTTCTGGGTGGAGGAATTTTAAAGTGATCTAAAAACGAGTCAAGCCTCTAATTCTGTGGAGAAAGATTTGCTACCTAATGCCCAAAACAATCCTTTAATTCCTGGCCACATAATACAGATTTACTAGGGTCACAAGGCGTCTGAAGATGTAAACCTACAGAGAGACTGAACTGAACGTCTAGAAAACTAAACAAAAGATGCACATGGACTCAGAAATTTATTTTCAAAGTTTAATTTTTCATTTGATACAAAAGCATTCTTAAATAAATTCATTTTTGTTCAGTTTCTTAGTTTTTACAAAGATAAATTAGCATTTCATAACACAAAAATAACACATATTACAACTACAAACATCAGTTTATGTACAAATCGATCCAGAAGTCCTTCATGAAATCCAGGACTGTACCACCTGCATGTGAGTTTCTGAGGCACTTTTAAAATGTTTGTGAGTTTATCATCGGTCAATACATTCATCGACCCTACGGGAGCCCCGTACGGCACGGTCAGTGATTGTCACGTGTCATATATTCAGAGTGAATGTGTGTCTGACAGCGCAAATAACATAAGTCCCATCATAGCTTTGTCATATCAAAAATAGACAGTAACTAAATCTTGAAGTTCGACTGTAGAAATCTCTGAGCAATAATTTATAAAGCGTTCACGTTTTGTTGAAATAAGAGTTTCTGATCTGTAAAAACTGTTTACACCAGCTTGGAAACTTGTTTGATCGTTGTGCAAGATGTAAAATGTAATTTTAAACAGCAAAATGGCAGCGGCTTCAACAGTTAAAGTTAGTAAGCAACCTCCACACATACTTCTGTCGGACATGCCATTGCACACCGACTTTCACAACAAAACTGCATATCCAACACAACTTGAAAGCATGCCACAAAAATAATTTTCTTACTCAGTATTTTTGTCTCGTTTTGTCTTAAATCAAGATGCATTTATTTGAGAACCAAAATGACTTGTCTTGTATACTGAAAAATGTATCAAAATTAGCTGAGTTTATGCTTAAAACAAGAAAAAAAATATCTGCCAGCAAGATCAGAATGTTTGTTTCCTCTTTTAAATAAGTTGATTTTTCACTTCCCATGTTTTAAGCAAAAATAAAAATACATCTTTTCAGAAAGACTTCTTAAAGGGATAATTCACGCAGAAATTAAAATTATCTATGATTTACTCACCCTCAAGCCATCCTGTTTTCAGACAAACACAATCAGAGATATATTTAAAAATATCCTGGCTCTTCCAAGCTTTATAATGGGAGTGAATAGGGGGCGAGATTTTGAAGCCCCAAAAAATGCATCCATCGATCATAAAAATAATCCATACGGCTCCAGGAGGTTAATAAAGGAGATGGGTTTTAGGAATATCTTAAGCTTAGACGCCTCTCGCGGTTCAAACAAATAGGGCTGTGCAACAAACTCAAGCTCCTCTTCTCTTCTATCAAAATCCTCCAACAATTTCTCTATCCTCTGAGCTTCAGCATTCGTCATTTCATCATGCGTCGGGTCAGAGGTCACTCATCCGCTGCAAATCGATGCGTACGGCTATCTGCCGGAAGCTAATTATAGTTAATAAAGTTTTAAATATGGATATTTTTCTTACAAAACCACATCGCTTCGCTTCAGAAGGCCTTTATTAACACCCTGGAGCCGTATGAATTATTTTTATGATGGATGGACGCATTTTTTGGGGCTTCAAAATCTCGCCCCCCCCATTCACTCCCATTATAAAGCTTGAAAGAGCCAGGATATTTTTAAATATATCTCCGATTGTGTTCGTCTGAAAGAAGATAGTCATATACACCTAGGATGACTTGAGGGTGAGTAAATCATAGGGTAATTTTCATTTTTGGGTGAACTATCCCTTTAAGTAATTTTCCTCCTCAAGTAAATATTTGTACTGGAAAACAAGACAAAAATACTGAGGAAGAATATAATTTTTTGGTGTGCAGCATTAACAGGTTTCGTAAGCGTTCTGTCACAGGAGAAACGGACCAGGCAGCTGCGACACGTTGCGAGGTAAACGGCACTGAGGAGCAAAGTTTCCCAGAATCCAGCACCAGGTCAGGTTGACTAGTTCGTCCACAAAGGCACTTCAGTGAGAGTTTGACGTTAGGCGTAGTGCATATTTACACGGAAAAACTGCTGCACCAGGACCGTCCAGTGTAAGATCATCTTAAGAACATTTCGCGTAAAGTGAACGAACGATAGTGCTACATGATGAGAGGAACCGTGGGTGCAGGTCACACAACGGTCTCGTTGCCTTTGCCCGGTTTGACCCAGCCGTTGGCGGTCCGTTTGACGCGATTGTTTCGCCCAGTGTGCACGAGTCGGTGGGAACATCGCTGCCACGTGTGAAGAGTTTTGGCGGACCAGACCCACATTCCCGATGTGATTCCCACCAGGAGAGACATAAAGATCCGCAACATCTCCGCCGCCATGTACGAATCCCGTGCTGACTGACGAAAGTCAGTCCAATTGGAAATTTCATAGAAGTAGCACGCAATGACGCAAGTGGCCGGCACCGTGTAGAGCACGGAAAACACGCCAATTTTCACCATCAGCCGCTCCAGCTTGTCCGTCTTCGTCCCGTCCTTTTGCAAATTGGAGCGGATCTTAAACAGCGCCACCAACCCGGCGGCGATGAACAGCGTCCCGATCACTAGGTACGTGAAAAGCGGCGCCACCACGAACCCGGTGAGCGCATCCAAGTTCTGGTTGCCCACGTAGCACATGCCGGCGAGGTCGTCGGCGTCCACCAGCCGCATGATGAGGATTACAATGGTCTTGACGGCGGGAATGGCCCAAGCCGCGATGTGGAAGTACGAACTGTGCATTTCGATGGCCTCGTGACCCCACTTCAGCCCAGCCGCCAGGAACCAAGTGAGTGTCAGGATCACCCACCAGATTGAGCTGGCCATGCCGAAGAAATACGTGAGGAGGAAGACAATAGCGCAACCCGTGTTCTTCAGCCCCTCTTGCACTAGAACAGGCACGGCCGCCTCTTCCAGGTCGCAGGAGATGCGCTCGCGTCCGACGGTCAGCCGTACGATGAAAGCCACGCTGTAAATGTTGCAGCACATGCTGAGGAAAATAATGGGCCGCTCCGGGTAGGAGAACCGCGAGGAGTCGACCAAGAATGTCAGCACGGTGAACGTGGTGGAGATGAAGCAGAGAACCGCCCACACCGCCATCCACACGTCCGTAAAGACTTTGGCCTGCCGCCGATACAATCCCGAGTCGTATCCACACTGCAGCGAGCAGCTTCCGCTGCGCTTCACCCAGGCGTACTGCTCAACGCCGGCACCCAGCGCCAAACACTCCTCCTCCTGCGGCGGCACAGGGCGGACGGCGTGGAACAGCGGGTCTTCGTCTCCCGGACCCTCCATGCACATGTGGTTCTGATCGTTCGTAGGCGGGAAAAGGCTGCAGTTCAGGAGCTCCGGCCACACAAAGCCAAACTCCTGCAGGACTGGAAGACACTTCCTCTTTACGGACAAGCACATGCTGCCGCACGGGCCGATCGGAATGGGAACCTTCTCAGTGCACATGGGAACGTAGACGGAGCACAAGAAGAACTGAAAGAAAGCGAAGCCGGGGAAAGAATTAGATGTTTGGGAAATCAGGAAAGCAGTTTTGCACATTTTCAGAGAACCTGACATGTCTATGATGCAAATATTTCTGGTGGGAAATGTGTTTTTTTTATATTACAGGTTTCCCTGGTGTGTGCATGAGTTGGGAAATTCTACGGACTTTCACTGTGGTCACACACACTTCAAGAAATCAGCAATTGTGGACTAAAAAAACCCCATGTTTTTGCATCAATATGGCAGTTTTTATATCCAAAAACAGAAGTGTGCTCGCTTTAAGATGTTTGTGATAACCGGGTAGCATCTAAAGCAGCTTTAATCACGAGATTCTCCAGCAAAAACACGGGAATCCGAGTGGGAGGTTTTCTCTCTGCGCTGAATCAATAAAACAACAACTGCCTCTGTCTTCAACGCTCACACACACAAACACACACACACTTATGAGGACATCCTGTAGACTTCATACTGTCCTCAAATTAATCAAGTTAGAGTTACACTTATTAAGATATTTATACATTTACACACTTACAGAAAGCTCCTAGTAAATTTATAATTATGTTAAGAGATTATTTGGCCAGTTTATGAACACCTTTTACTAATGTATAGCAGCATAAGTCCGTTTTAAGAGTTTTACGGCATTCATGAGGACAATTCTAGGAATTTGGTCGTCACAAGTATAATGAGACAAACACACTATGTGTAGATTACAGTCTGTGATTGTGTGTGTGTGTGTGTGTGGATCCTGGCTATGGTCTTGGTGTGTGTGCGTGTAGATCCAGGCTACAGTCTTGGTGTGGGTGTGTGTGTGTGTGTGAGTGAGTGAGTGAGTGAGTGAGTGAGTGAGTGAGTGAGTGAGTGAGTGAGTGTGTGTGTGTGTGTGTGTGTGTGTGTGTGTGTGTGTGTGTGTAGATCCTGGCTAAGGTCTTGGTGTGTGTGTGTGTGTGTGTGTGTGTGTGTGTGTGTGTGTGTGTGTGCATGTGCAAATTCTGGGTAAAATTCCAATTGATAATTACTTTGGCATGATTGTTTTACAGTATTGTTTGTAAACATCACTAGCACGTTGATAATAATAATTATTATTATTTATTTAATATAATTATAATCTTAATATAATACTAATATATATATATATATATAATTAAATATTGTAAATTGTTATTTGAATCTTCTATATATGCTTTAATATGATTAATAGCAATAAGATAAGAATATTACTTTTTATAATTATTGTAAAATAATAATTTATAATACGTTTATTATTATATAATTATTATTATTATAAATAGTTATAATTTGAATCTTTCCTCTGTCACAATTTGATTCATAATAACAACAATATGGTTAATAATAATAATATTTTTAAATGTATAATAATTATTTTATACGTCATTATAATTATTATTATTAATAATAAATTATTAATAAACGTTATTTTAATCTTTCCTTAATAACAATAATAAGAATAAAATTGTATCATTCATGATCGTTTTTTATTTTTTTATTAGTATAATTATATAATTTTAATTATTGTTGTTGTTGCTACTGATTGTATTATGCTGTTGCTTTCATACCATGGCAAGATTTGGAAATTGACTACAGTCTATAGTGTGTGCGTGTGTATATGTGTGAGTGCATATGTGTGTGTGTGTGTGTGTGTAGGTTCTGGTTACAGTCTGAATATGTGTGTGTTGTAAGCTCTCACCTTCAGCTGGCTCGAGCAGCCGTACTGTATTAACGGTGTAAATGTGGTCAGTTGGAGCTCGGCGTCGGACTGCAGCACGTTTCCAACCAAGTTCGGCATCTTGGTCACATTGTATCCCAAATCCTGACACATGGAGATGCGAATCGGGTCGCAGGTCATCTCCTCCTCGTCCCCGAACGCGTGCGCGAGCCCCAAAACGAGCGCCAGCAGCGCGAGCCCGAACCCGAACCGAGCCATGATGACGATATCGACAATCCTGCTGATAAAATCCCTGCGAATCACGGGAGCGCGGAATTCCAGCACGAGCTCACCGGAGTTCAGACGCGCCTGGCCAAAACTTTCTCACAGTCTCGTGCCAGAGCAGAGGGGAGGGAGCGCGCGAGTCCGTTAAAGTGTGAAACGACACCGTGTCCCGTTAGTCCAGTTCCGGAATAAACCTCACGAGCTTCCTTACACTCCTGTCTGCAAGTTACAATCCTTATCGGGCTTCTGCGTGCTCCGGTGTGTCCGTGGCGCAGTCGCGCGGGTTCTACCCGGTTGAGGTCTAGACGGAGACGGGACAGCTGCCCTAGGACCCGCGTCAGCCAATCAGAGCGTCAGCTCGAGAATGTGGGCGGGGCGTAAAGTGTCCACAATAACATCACACAATAAAACAGAGATTATTTCTTCATCTGTATCACTTAAAGTACATACCTTATTTTATTTTTTGTTGTTTTAGTTCATTGCTGTGGTAATCAGCAATAATTTGAATTTCTTCTTTGTCAAATTTAAACTTTTAAATCATTTACAAATCTGATATAATGCCCAGCACTAGCTCACGTACATACAAAATATTAATAAAAAAAGTTTTTATGCTATTTATAAATGTTTAAATGTACATTTACTAAGTGTAATATATCATTATAATGTTAATAATGTTATTCAAAGTAAGTTTTACTCAATGGTATCTTAATTATAATCCATCCTGTAGATAAAAAGTTGCTTTGCTTTTTTGCTCTGATGGTTTTTCCTTCAGGACTGGTCCTAACTTTTTAAAGTCAGTTACATAAAAAGGTAAAATTGGAAAAGTAAGATTGATTACATCTCGTCTAACTGCTAGTTGGTCAAACTAAGTCAAAATCTTAGTGGCTAAGTTTATGCAACTGGCCCCAGGTATTTTCGTTATCTTATTAAAGATAGTTATTGAGTTGTGTGCAGCAGGGATCCAAACTGATTAAAGTGATCCGTGTGAAGAAACTTCTCTTTTGGACAGAGATTTGGGGTCTGAACCCAGATTACAAGCGTTAGATTGATGCGTCTCCTCCCTCCGTTTCGCCTCAGTGGTCACTAACTATCAGAATAAAACCCCCTGCCCGACACCCGGCCTGCTCCCAACCCCCTCCCGTGACCCCGACGGCCGGAGGTCAGCAGTAATTAGCAGTTTTTAAACGACAAACTGGGAAAGAGGAGACAAGCAGGCTGGTATCCGTGGAGCAGCTATTAAAATGGTAATGAGCCGATAGATTGTGCTGCAACAATCCCAGCAGCCTTCAGTCTGATTGTCCGTGAATATTCTCGGTGATCAAGATCATTGTAGAATGACAAACACGATGCACAGTATGCAGGGTGTGCAACACAATAGTCTACTCAGAGACATTAGTGTCGTTGAGTAATGACTTTAGTGAGGCCATGATGACTTTAAATGAGAGTTGCTGGATGTGTGAAACACTAATTCAGAGTCATTAGGAGTTAATGATGCGCTTCCAAAAACATGTTTAAAATGCTATTTAAATGGAAAAAGTGTCAATTAAATGGATAATTGTATTAATATCAAGCGGGGTTTATTAATTACACAACAGCAACAGTAATTGGCAATGATTAGCTTTTAAATTAGAAACAAACTGCTCCTGATGAATAGAATTAAATGAATAATCCTCCAGAGATGACACACGAAGTACTAGTTACGTAATTTATTGGTACTTTTTGGTAATTTCATGACTACTAATCGGCAACGTTGCGTGCTCGTTATTTCTTTTGCTTTTTATATATAGTGAGATGATATACAGCGCGCGCCTCCGCATTTGCGCTACGTCTGAAAGGAAAGGAAAGTTCGCTTTTCTGAGGTGAAAGACTTTTTATTTCCAAGCAAGTTAAGAAAATAACGTTTGAATAATGACTGTGACATACAGCCTGACAGTATCTCGTCTGACAGGGGATAACGTGACGTTTTTCTCAGGCACTCTTTACTTGAGCTGCGTCTGACAGAAGTGCCAACAGCTTTCACGCACGTCTTTCAAAATAAACGTCTCGCATCAGAAAAAACATTTAGAATTAAGTAGTGTGTAATTATTAATTTAGGATTATAATTAGCACCACAGTTCACTCCGTGTCGCCCCGAGAAAACGCACACAAGTTTAAGCACGTGCGTAAAAAGGTATAATGTTTTAATTAGCAAGCCTGTAACCGTCTCGATCATAGATTATCATTTACAGCCAATACAAGTGATTTACCATAGGAAATTTGTGGTTTATAAAGCTTTTTAACAGTTATAGAGGTTGAGCCAAAAGCCTAGGACTAGTTCGCCAAAGTTGGTTTTTGAAATAATCTCCAATATTTAACGAACGATTCGGGGGACAGTGGCGGTTCTAAAGGTTTTTCTTGGGTTTCTCCCTTGTCTATATGTGGCCTAACGTGGCTCTGTCTTTATGTTGCTGTCAGGTTATCGTGTCTATGTGGCCTTATTGTGTTGTGGCCTAACGTGGCCTTTGGCTCTATGTTGCTTGTTATCTCCCTCTCTTGGTCTTTCTCTTCCTCTTTTCATGTTTAAATAATTTTTCATTTCTGTTTCAGGAACCACAAGATTCACCACTGGTGGGTATGTATTCGCTCTCACAGTTTTTGGGGGTCGGCAACGCCCCTGCCTTCATCTTCAGGCAGGAAATGCAAAGTCTGCAACCCTCAGGATGTGAGCTACGGATGGGGCCTATGCCAAAGAACTTTATCTTACAATATTTTGCTCGCTGATTGGTAAGAAATATCTTTGTTTCGTTATCTTGCCTCCCGAGTCTTTCTGGTAGAAATAAAGCTCTAGCGTAAGTTCTGCCGGGAAGACTCAAATGTTATGTCACTTATGTCACAGATCTAACCAATCGTTATCTAACACTTGGAGTATATAAAATCGGTACTTACACATGTCTGAGTTCGCAGATGCTGACGCCAACCTTCACCTCCATCCTCGCCACCACCACCAGGATGGTCCCTGTCCATACCTCCCGGGGGTCGGCTACGCCCTTGCCTTCATCTTCAGGCAGGAAATGCAAAGTCTGCAACCCTCAGGATGTGAGCTACGGATGGGGCCTATGGCAAAGAACTTTATCTTACAATATTTTGCTCGCTGATTGGTAAGAAATATCTTTGTTTCGTTACCTTGCCTCCCGAGTCTTTCTGGTAGAATGAGGAGTTCTACCATGTGGTGCGAATGCCATGGGCATGCGCGAAAAATGAACACGATACACGATCCTTTACGCACGTGGAAAACGCAAAGGCGCCTCTGGTGGCCGATTTCTTCGAATTTCTCACAAGCCTCTAGGGCCGTGAGTCAAACAGGCCCCGCGAGTTTCGTTCCGATCGGCCTCCGTTAACCTTGTGTGATAGCTGCTCAAAGTTCAGTGGCCGATTTTGGACATGTTTTTTGAGATACATCAATGTCCTCAAAGACAGTCATGGCACATTGTACAAAGACACTGCATGCCAATTTTCAAGTTGATTGGACTAACGATAAAGTAGTTTTTTTTCCTGTTATAGTGCCACCAAGTGGCCAGTCGCCATGTCCTTTTTCACGCTACCACAGAATGAGCTCTTACAAAGGTGTACTGAGTTTGGTGAAAATATCTCATTCCGTTCACGAGTTATAGCCATTTTAGTAAAAGTGGCTCGGCCCCCTTCGAATGTTTTGGCGCCCCTTAGGGATCGTGAATCGGTCTCAAGTCTTATGGTTTGGTCTGCCCGATCACTTTTAGGGGAGAATGCTGATCCTTGGAAATTTTAACAATTACAATAGGGTTTCAGCGCTACGCCTCGAACCCCTAAAAACGTGACATGAAATACAATGCCTAGAAATCCCAAAAAATTATCTGTGTACTTTCTTTACTTAGTCATATATCACCAGACCAGAACTCAATTTGTCTGATGGCAGCTGTAAACATGATAACTTTTTGTTACAACAAACACAACGGATATATTTACCTCAGAGATGAAGGTACATGGGTTGTATTCATGTCACGTTTTTATTAATCTTGATTTCTCAGACAACTTGTGTGCTTTCTGGGCGAGTCAGAGTGAACTGCGGTGCTAATAAAGTCTCACGGACACTCATTCGTGCACAGAAGACCAACGGACAAGGTCAAGAATTTTGTTAAATAATACATTAAATTTCGGTTTGTTTTTCACCAAACCCTATCATAAACCCCCAGAACACTTGGAATATGCGAATAAAAGAAAGAACACCAGGGTGAGCAAATGATGACTAAATGTTTGATTTTCGGGTGAACTATCCCTTTAAGAAACACTTGTCTGTGGTGTGTCCTCATTCAGGTAAGTAAAACGCGTTGAGCAGCTGCCGTGGACGCAATCCAAGTTCAAACAGAAGGAACGTTTGAATCAACAAGATAAAAAACAACTGTGTCTAATGAAATATGTGTGTGTGTCAGAAGCAGCAGTGTGTGTACCAGCTGTAGCAGTGTAAAACTTTCTGTTTAATTAGCAGGGTGTCCGAGAAGCTTAACCATGGCGACGACAGGGCCTGGCAACACTTTCTCTGAGCTTGTCATGGATAGAAACTCTGAAGCTTATTTACTTTAAACACTTTGTTGTTTAAATAAGGGTACTGATGGTGCAGACTGTTGAATTATAGCTAAAAATAACTTATTACTCAGAAGATGCTCTTTCATTACTCACTTAATGCGCATATTTTGTAGTTCTAAAGCACATTTTACTCGTTAAATTTTTTACACTCTTAAAAATAAACGTTTTTCATAGAAGAACCTTTTTTTTTTTGTTAGATAAGATTAATTGGTTCCAGGGCTACAACTCTGGTTGTTGGAGCAACTTAATTTGCTTGAAACTTAAAAACTTGTGTTTATGCTACAAATTATTAAGTTCCTCTAACTAAATGTAGCTTGTTGGTTGAACATAAATTCACTCAAAGTTGTCGTTACTCAAAAAAATGTATGCAAACTGTTGAGTTAATTTTTTTTTTTTCAGCCAACAAATTATTTTTTAGAGTGTATAAAGAACCTTTTGTGGAATGAAAAGGTTCTATGGATGTTTAAGGTTCTTCATGGAACCATCGATTCCAAAAAAGAACTTTTATTTTGAAGAGTGTAGGAGAAATAAAAATAGATATTGTGTCATTGTTGTTCATGATGTACAATATGGATATGAAATCTTATTTCTGATTCAGTAAGATGGAAAAATCCTCAGTTATTGCAACTAATCAAATCAATTAGACAAGCAGTCAGCAAATCAAATCAGTTATTTTGTTCAAATCAACCAATTAAACAAGCCAGTTTAAGTGTGTGTCAGTAGCTGTTTGACGAATGTCTCCTCAAACACATCATAAATCTGAGCTCGTTGGAGAGTTAACCCCCCTCAACCCAGATATCTTTAGACCCATCAGTTTCCAGTGTGTGTGTGTGTGTGTGTGTGTGTTGTGGTTGCATTAGAGTGCTTGTCAGAAATATAGTTGTTTTCTGGGAAGGCTGCCGGGCTGCTTGTGGGTTCATGCGTCTCAGAGCAACAAAACCACAACATCTCTCTCGCTCTCTCTCCTCATACAGATGCAGTTTTTTCTTAGACATTAGTGGAATGTTCCTGTATGTTTGAAACTCTGCTGCTGCTTTGATTTTGGCTAGTAGCGTGGTTTGTGTGGTCTGTGTGTGTGAAGCTGACGTTTGCCAAGCAACAAACTACTCATCATTTAAAGTAGCTGAACTACAGTCAAGCTGCCCTTTTAGCACTAAAAGCTCTTCAAAAAACGAGTTAAACACAGTGAGGCTATTTAAAGGGACAGTGTCTGTTTAAATAGGGTGAATTGAAGTAAAGGCCACTTATTGTCTTTTTACCTTAATTCTGCAGCTGGAAACAAATGATTCGGCTCTCTCGACTTTCCTGTCTATCTGCACCGACCTACCAAAAAAGGCAAAATAAAAGGATGAATATCTTAAATAACAGCATTCAACTGTCAGAAATGCATTTAGACTGCTTGTGTATTCGTGCATATGAGAGAATTAAAGGATGAAGATCTTATGGAAGCTTGTTTTAACCATGAAATAAAAAACAAAAAAGGTAGTTGCGACTTTTTATCTCACAATTCTGACTTTTTAAATTTTAAAGTCAGAATTTTTTATTATCTTTTTTTAAAGTCAGAATTGCGTGATATGAAGTCAGAATTGTGAGTTATAAAGTCAGAATTGTGAGATATAAAGTCAGAATTGCGAGATATAAAGTCAGAATTGCGAGTTATAAAGTCAGAATTGCGAGATATAAAGTCAGAATTGCGAGTTATAAAGTCAGAATTGTGAGATATAAAGTCAGAATTGCGAGTTATAAAGTCGGAATTGTGTGTTATAAAGTCAGAATTGCGAGATATAAAGTCAGAATTGTGAGATATAAAGTCGGAATTGCGAGATATAAAGTCAGAATTGCGAGATATAAAGTCGGAATTGTGTGTTATAAAGTCGGAATTGCGAGATATAAAGTCGGAATTGCGAGTTATAAAGTCGGAATTGCGAGATATAAAGTCGGAATTGCGAGTTATAAAGTCGGAATTGCGAGATATAAAGTCAGAATTGCGAGATATAAAGTCAGAATTGCGAGTTATAAAGTCAGAATTGCGAGATATAAAGTCAGAATTGCGAGTTATAAAGTCAGAATTGCGAGATATAAAGTCGGAATTGCGAGATATAAAGTCGGAATTGTGTGTTATAAAGTCAGAATTGCGAGTTATAAAGTCAGAATTGCGACATATAAAGTCAGAATTGCGAGATATAAAGTACTTTTTTCATTTATTTTATTCAGTTCATGTTTCACATGAACCATCCAAAGGAACTGATTCACAATGACTTCACAAAGTGATGATTATTGCCTCTGCATGTTTGTGCACTATACAAAATAAAATAAATCAATGCTAGACTGCTACTTGATGGAGTAAAGCCTAAATAACTAAGTACTTTTAGTTAGTTGTTCACACTAGTTGCATAGTGATGTGATTACAGGTTTTTGTTGTGCTGAGTGCAAATTCCACCCCCTCACTGGGGCGTTATACATGCGGCCATATCTCAAAATACACACTGTGTGTAGACGTCTGAACTGCTGTGTGCAGTCATGTGCATGCGTGCTATTGTGTGCAGCTCTGTTGTTATTCAGTGTGTGGGAGAGTGTGTGTGTGTGTATGTGTTTGTGTGTGTGCTTGTTTTCATGATTTATGAGGACACAAATTTGTATAATGACATGAACTGGTATTACGACGTAAACATGAAATATGAGGACACTTCATGAGTCCTCATATTTAAAATAGCTTTAAAAACATACTAAACAATGTTTTATTAAAAATGTAAAAATGCAGACAGTTTTCTGTGATAGGAAGGTTTAGGGGTAGGGGTAGTGTAGGGGGAGAGAACGTACAGTTTGTACAGTATAAAAACCATTACGCCTATGGAGAGTCCTCACTTTGATAGCAAAACAAACCTGTGTGTGTGTGTGTGTGTGTGTGTGTGTGTAATGTGCCCTCTGCGTATGTTGTGTGTCTGTGTGTGTTATGGTCAGTATGTTCTCTAGCAGGACAATGGAGACAGGAAATGTCTCCGTGATGGGAAGGGTGTTGCTATGCAGTTGTTTTGTGTGTGTGTGTGTGGTCTCTGATTCTATCAATAGGAAATCCTCCACTTTACAGTATGGGTCAGTAAGAACATGGATTGCTGGTAATTTTCTCTACTGGTGGTTTTGTTTGTTTATCAGACTTAATTAAGTGACCTTTCATCTACAAATCTAACTACTGTACATTTGAAATGATCCCAAAGCTCATCAAACATCAGGAAGGCAACATAAAAGAAGTCATTTTTACTTTCATAATGTGCATGACATATTTCCAAGTAAAACAAAAACACAAAAATGTAGCTTGGGAAAAAAAGTTTCTTTATATAACCTTTTAGGGATTCCCATCACTTTATGGATTTAGTTTTCATTAATTAATTTTGTTTCCATTAATTTTTAATTACATTTTATGAATTAAGCAGCTCAAAAACATACTTTATCACTAGAAAATTTTGAAATAACCCAATTAAACATGAAAGTATTATGTGATAATTTAATACATTCTCCTTATACAGAACCTTTTTGGCATGAAGGATTCTTTAAAAAGGGAACATTCCGTTTCATCATTCTTCAAACATGATGAAAATGTTACTTTTAAATGTTGTCTAAACATTCTGAGAAACAAAGAAACATTCCATGAATGATGTATAATTAATGTTTTTGTGTTAATGTTTTGAGAACATTATTAAAGCCCAGATAACTTTGAACGTTCTGTTAACGTTACTGGAAAAACGTTTGCTCATAACTTTGAGAGAACCTTGCCAGAATGTTCCTTGTTAGTTGGGAAGAGACACATCTGTACGTTGAGGACTGAAATACATGCCAAACTGTCGTATTACTCATAATGCAATATATATTTTTTGTATTCATGTAATAATCAGACAACCTACTGCATTTGCCAATTTATGCACCGTACAGAGCAGTGTGTGAGAAACTCTATCCCACAATGCAATGCGCTCAAACTGATGTTCCATTTACAGCGTGACTGATAAATATTAACCACAATGTCCTTTTTGAGTCATTATTTGGTCTGACTGCAAAAAAGAGATGTTTTTTACTCAAAATTTGATTGCGTGTTTTGTTATAAATGCTGAATTAAAAATGCCACAAGTCATGTGACCATGACAGAGCATACTACAGATTGCAACTTTTAGAGTTAGTGTTCAACTTGAAGCGGCGCTGTGCAGACCTATGGTATATCGTATGTACACAGTAAAATCCCCAGAGTTAAATCAACTCTGCTCAGAGTACATATGGTCCCTCTCTAAATAGTGTTAAAGTAACACTGAAGCAGAGTTAAAGTTAATGAGATAATTAAGCAATTAATAAGACTGTGACTGAAGGAAGTCGTAGTTCTTGTGTTTCTCTTTTCTTCAGTGATTCTGCTTGTTAACAGCAGGTGTTCATCACTAATGTGCAATCATTAATTAATTGCTTAATTATCTCATTAACTTTAACTCTGTTTCAGTGTTATTTTAACACTATTTAGAAAGGGACCATATGTACTCTAAGTAGAGTTGATTTAACTCTGGATATTTTTCTGTGTACTTTTTTAGTACTTTCTGAACATACCTCCCAAAATCTAGTGAAATAAAACTGGATGAACATTGTGAAAATGATAAACAGGTTTTCAGTTGTTGTCTCTCATGCTAACTGTTCCTCCCTCAGGGCGTCATTATGAAATTAAAGTTGCCGTTAGAGGTCCGAGAGAATGAGGTAAGCACCTGTTTATATACACTAAGCGCTGTGATTGGTCAGAACACATGAATATGCCCCGCCCCCAAATTTATTTGGAATTTCATTAGAGAGCACAGTCCGAAGAGAATCTGAACATGCAAACATGATCCTCATGGAATAATAAAATGAATGTTTTCATACAGACTGTCCTCAGGGTTTAGAGTTTAGTACAAATTAAACGGCTTACTAAAACATTCACACACATGCAGATCTGATGACTGTCACTTCTCTGACCTGATGATGAGTTTATAGTCATGTGTTTCACACAAATGGAGCCACTAAATTCAAACGGACACACTAACTGTGAAGCTAAAATGTGTGTTTTCTGGCAGGAAGTCAAAGTGTGTGTGTGTGTGTGTGTGTGTGTGTGGACGGTTTGCTGATATAATTGACTTATTCATGTAGTTCAGTCTGCAAGTCACTCCCACACATTTTCCCTGTCTCTCTCTCTCTCTCTCTCTCTCTCTCTCTCTCACACACACACACACACTCACAGAGACAGAACTAATATCCACCACAGCCGGATTTCTGTATTTCCTGTCTTTGTGTGAAAGCTACACCAGACTAAGCAGTTCATCACACACACACACACACAGGACAGGAAAAATGAAAAATGTCCAGAAACAGAGGAAATGTCCAGGGTCAAACTTACTGTGTAAATGTCTGTCTGTAAAACAACACGTCTGTGTGGAGATTCTTGAACAGTTTGATGTTTCGATGGAACTCTACTGTGGAATGATTTCTTGATGCACTGGTTTTTAATGTTCCACTGTCATTCAAACACTGTATTTAGATAAACAAAAACTAACACAAAAGGCAGCACAAATATAACACAAAAGATAAACTCAAGAAAATACCAGTACAAAAATTTGCACAAAAATAACAACAATAAAATATAGAAAGAATCATAATAAAATATAGCTAAACAGACACAACGTACACAAAAATTGCATGAACGTAGCAAAAATTCAAACAAAATAACTCAAAAATTAACAAAAAGATACAAAAGTATCCACTTAAATAATAAAATAACAAAATATGATTCAAACAACAAAAATAATGTCTCACACACAAATCTATATCATTGCGATGATTTTCTCACTCAGTATTATTGTCTTGGTTTCCAGTATAAATATCTAAACATTCTTACATCAAGATACATTTACTTGAGAAGCAAAATTACTTCAGATATTAAGTCTTGTTTACTGAAAATTGTTTAAAATTAACTGAGTTTATGCTCAAAAAGGGGGGTGGGGGATCTGCCAGAGGGGTCAGAAAAATAATCTTGTTTTCTTTTTGAATTAAAGGATTAGTTCACTTCAGAATTAAAATTTCCTGAAAATTTACTCACCCCCATGTCATCCAAGATATTTATGTCTTTCTTTCTTCAGTTGAAAAAAAATTAAGGTTTTTGAGGAAAACATTCCAGGATTTTTCTCCATATAGTGGACTTCACTGGGGTTCAACAGGTTGAAGGTCCAAATGTCAGTTTCAGTGCAGCTTCAAAGAGCTCTACATGATCCCAGACGAGGAATAAGGGTCTTATCTAGAGAAACCATCGGTCACTTTCTAAAAAAAATAAAAATTTTATACACTTTTTAACCACAAATGATCGTCTTGCACTGCGATGCGCCACGCATTACGTAATCACGTTGGAAAGATCACGTGTGACGTAGGCAGAAGTACAGAGCAAGTGTTTACAAAGCAAATGTGCAAAGACTAAGTCAAATGCCCTTTACAAAAAAAGGTAAAACAACGATGTTGGACGATTTTGAAATTGAGATTTTTTTGCCCTACCGCGGTACTTCCACCTACGTCACACGTGACCTTTCCAACATGATTACGTAATGCGTGGCACATCGCAGAGCAGTGCAAGATGAGCATTTGTGGTTAAAAAGGATATATTTTTTATTTTTTTTGGAAAGTGACCGATGGTTTCTCTAGATAAGACCCTTATTCCTCGTCTGGGATCGTGTAGAGCTCTTTGAAGCTGCACTGAAACTGACATTTGGACCTTCAACCCGTTGAACCCCGTTGAAGTCCACTATATGGAGAAAAATCCTGGAATGTTTTCATCAAAAACCTTCATTTCTTTTCGACTGAAGAAAGAAAGACATAAACATCTTGGATGACATGGAGGTGAGTAAATTATCAGGAAATTTTAATTCTGAAGTGACCTAATCCTTTAAGTTTATTTTTGGACCCCGCTGCATGGCAAAAAATTGTCTTGTTTTAAGCATAAACATAATTTTGATCATTTTTAAAAAAATAAATAAATAAATGACTGCTCCAGTAAATATATCTTGTTTTAATAATGTTAAGATATTTGTACTGGAAAAAAAAAAAAACATATATTTTTGCATATAATTTACCATTTAATAATATAATTTTGGTTCATTATCACTTGCCTTATTAGCTTATTAGTTTACATGCATTTAAAATGATGTGTGTAGAAAGTTTGCTCAGCATCATCATTAAACAGTGAGAATATGAACTCTGAGTATATTTACTAACTAGAATAGCGTGTTAGAGTTGTGCGTGTGTGTGCGTGTGTGTGTGTGTCTGTGGCGGTCGCTGCGGTTGTGTTTGTTTTGATGATCAGCCATCGTACAGCAGTATTCTGTAGAACGCCATAATAAACTAATTACACATACACATGCTGCCAACAGATCTGCTCGCTTTTCCAGAAATAACATCAGCTTCCTCACTGATACACTACATTACCACCCAAGAGCCACAACACACACACATACACACAATGCAACACTGGATAACACACGTCTCTGCACAGATAGTTTAACATGAAGCTGGAGAAAGACTGTGTGTGTGTGTGTGTGTGTGTGTGTTGTACAGGAAGTGCTTTACACATTAATGAGGTCACACCGGGCTATTAATCTAGTGTCAGATTCATCCTTACACACACACACACACACACACACACAGTGATTGTATCATAGTTCAGTAAGCAGTTGAGATCATTGCAATTAAGTCTGATTATAAAGATTACACAAAATTACTAATAAAAGCTGTAAAAGTATTTGTGTGCATGGATTTTTCGTGTGTCCAGCCCTAAAGGCATCACAGAACCCATCCACCCACACACACACACACACACACGCACACATACACACACACGCAAAGCAGTACTGCTAGAATTACATTAGAGAGAAACAGACCATTCACTCGAATGAGATTCATTTCAGTCTCATTGAGATAATTGCACATGATTACACACACACACACACACACACACACGCACACACACACACACAGAGAGAGAGGAAAACTTGAGTTGTTTATAGACCTGTGTTACATTTAATTACAACAACTACATCAGCTTTTATTGGTCATGTTGGAATTTAAAGACACACACACACACATAGTTAAAAGCTTGAATTACAGGGGAAAACTCTTCGTTACACACATGCACCCTGTTGAGTGTGTGTGTGTGTGTGTGTGTGTGTGTGTGTGTGTGTGTGTGTAAATGCCCCTCAGGACTGTCAGTTTCATGTTTTTTTAGTTTCTCTGCACATTGTTTTGTAGAATAACATACAATCAGCTGTGTTACATCCATGCAATAGACAGTCTGTTTATTCTGTTTCATTTCCTGAGGTTTCTGTTTCCATATTTCACGTCCCATCTTTATGGCCAGCCAGTCAAACCTGCTTGCTCTTTTACATGTGTGTGATATATTATACAAGTGATGTGACCTCATGAAAATGGCAAGAAAGACTCATAATGAATGCAGGATCATGAAATAATCCAACCTGAAGCACATGAACATCTGGAGCCTGGTGTATAAATGTCGTTAGACGTAAAATGTAGTGTAGAAGTCAATTTAAACATCAATAAACATGTTAACCACCATATGCTGTCACACTACAGGGGTAAGTTGTCACAAAACATTAAATACCCTATTATATAGGCTTTTCTGCTAAATTAGGAAACAAAAAACGATTCATTAAACAGCATCTTTTTCAGTACACCAAAGCTGCGTCCGAAATCGAATACTTCTCTACTATATAGTACGGGAAAAACAGTATGTGAATAGAGTAGTATGTCTGAATTCATAGTATTCGAAAAACAGTAGGCGAAAAGTAGCCAGATGACTTACTACTACTGGTGAGATTCTGAAGTGCGCATACGATGGACACTTTACTATCCCATAAGGCCACGGGAGAGGATTTGTGAATGGAGTGACGCTGGTAGGTCATGTGACACTAACAGCATGGTGGATATAGTAAGTCTGAATTCATTCATACTACACACATTCGCACTATGTAGAAAATACTTTTTAAACGGTCGTTAAGTAAATTAAAATTCAAATATAGTACCAACACAACAGTATGCAATTTCGGACGCAGCTCAACTAAACTTGGTCAGTAATTAGTAGAGATGCACTGATATTAAGAGTGATATCTGCCGATAATGATACTGGGGGTTCTGCCTTTTATACCTTCTTTTAAATTAATGATAATTTCATTATAATTAATCATTAATCATTATATTTTTAATTATCATATTTTGAAAGAAATGCAAATAAACACTTTATTCTCTCCATTTTATCAACTTATTTCAGAGTAACTGGTATCAATTTATAAACATTAACACATTACTCAAATTAATATTAACACACATTAACTAAATTCTGAAGATTAAATTAATATTTCTTAACTTTCTGAATGTTATTATTTCATATAATTACTATTAATATTGAACATCAAACTGGTTTCTTAGCATTTTCTTTACACAAAGCACAACTTCAGTGCATTTTCCTGCCCTCTTTTGACTGACAGGATACATCGGACATGACTATCGGCTGTTTTTAAACAGATAGCCGATAGTGTGAAATTTTGCTTTTATCGGCCGATACCGATTATTGGCCGATATATCGGTGCATCTCTAGTAATTAGGCTAATTGTGTAGACTACATTTATAGCACTTAGTTACAACATATGTGACAATTTGTTACTATATGAGTGTATAACATAGCCCATTTCCACCACATAAGAAAAAAATCATGGTTTGGTAAATCATGACATGACATAAAAAGTCAAAATTATGACATACTAAATTATAATTTTGAGATTACAAAGTTGATAAGCCATAGCCTAATTTTATATCATACTTATTATTAGTATGTATGCCATAATTATGATTTACCAAAAGTTTTTTTTCTTATGTGGTGGAAATAGGCTTCCATTTATAAAAACAAAAACAAACAAACAAACAAACAAAAAACCGCTGTGAATCAAATTTTCTTTTCTCAGGATAGCCGCGAAAATCCCCTGTAACCATAGCGACAGTGACTAAAAAAATCGACGCGACGACATAAGCCTACATTAAACTGGCGCGAATTCAAATCTGAAAGAACGGATAGCGTCTTTGAATGGATTTCATTAAGTGTGAAGTGCAGAATTTGAGCCACAAATTGGAGCAGCTACTTTGGAAGACATCGACTGACTCTAAAACTTTCAGAAGACACATAAAAAAAGGCGAAAAAAATAGACTTTAGAGCAGCGCTATGAAATCAAAGTTGTGAGGGACAGACTTACCGTGTTTTCAATGGCATCCGCTGTAAAAAATCTCCCAGATCACTTGTCATTTTCCACAGCTCATGTTGTCTGGAGTTTTATGTCTACTGAAGTTTCTTGGAAAGATATTTTTGCAGTGTTTCGTCGGCAGGACAATCCAAAAACACCTTAAATAACAGTGCAACCCACTGAAGAGATATGTCTATCCCTCACAGCCTTGTTTTCAATCCCGTTAAAAATCAAAGATGGCGCTGCTGTGAAAACCGCTCATGGTAACGGTTTCTTTTTTCTTTACGTTTTTACGCAACAGTGACGCTATGATGCCATGTAAACAATGCCGCGCGGTGTGGGATCACATTATATGCAAAGGTAGAAGTTCCCAAATCAGCTGTGATATGACAAATGACATTTATTGACATACATTACACTATTGATATATGGGTCATTGACGAATAAGGTTTTTAAAAGTGTAAAAAACATAATGGAGATATAATTAATTTTTAAGATTTATTAAGTGTTAACAATGAGATTGTGTTTTTTTTATAATCAATTAACACTGCTTTTGTCATTTTTTACAAGATGGACAAAATTTGTCACCAAAAAAGTCATTCGGTTTTACCAAAATTTCGGTTTTACCGAATGACACTTTTGGTTATACCGAATGATGATATTTTCAAACAATGCTAACAGGCTGATATCTAGCTAGCTGACAAAAGGACAATCAAACATTTTATATTTAGTACAAGTTTCTAAAATATTACAACATTTTCCATGTTTTATAGCGGTTGTACCGAATGACCTGATGTTTCGGGACATGCGTATGAACAAGTGAAAAGTTATTTAGAGTTAGTTACTTTGCTTCATGATCATGTGGTCCTTTGCAGGTGTCTGAATGATGTCACATCCTGTCACATGATATTGACGCATGACTTCATCTAAAATGGTCCCTTTATATTGGTTACTCCGAATGACATCAATGAAATTCATTTTTCCGGACATTCTTTCTCATAACTTCTACACATAATTTTAATACCATTTTGCACCATGTTAATATATGATGTTATAAAATCATGCCAGAATAAAAAATAAATACATTTATTGCATTTTAAGATATTTTAATCACAAATGACATGGCTGTATTGGCCTTTGGACAGTTTTATATGTAGTTTTATAAGTAGCAAAATATAATTAAAACCTTTTGGATTCATTAAAATAGATCTAGTATGTACTACCATACATACTTTGGATGTCATATCTTTGTTTTTTATTATTATTATGGCCTTTGGACAAAAAAAATGACCTGTCACGTCACTGACCCCTATGTGACTGTCACTCGTTAATAACCGAAGTGGGTGTGAACGTAACTATTTAAAACAGGACTGACAACAGTATTCTGCTGTGTGAATGTGTCAAATTCTTTTCATTTTCTGCCTTTTTAAATGTACCTCTTTAAATTCAGATTCAAGTTGCAGACGTGCATTTTTAAACTCATTCTCATTCTTCTACTGAATGAAACCACAACCAAGGTACTGTCAATCTGTGATCTGGGATGCAGCCTCAGAGACAGAGAGAGTCTCATCTGGTCCTGATTTGTAACGTTTTGGCGACTTCTGTATTAAAGCATGTTGAGACTGATTCTTACACAGCTGTTAACACCCACCCACCCACACACACACACACACACACACACACACTCACACTCACACTCACTCAGTGACAAGTCCAGGTGGGTTTTATTGCTCTGTGGGAATCAGTTCCTACCGCGGTCCACTTGTTGAACTAATAGGGTATTACTGTGTGTGTGTGTGTGTGTGTGCGTGCGCGATCCCTTACAGCTTGTTTTATAGTGTGTGTGGAACTGACTTTAATCGCTAACAGACATTTCCCATAAAACCATGTTTCTTTGTTTCTTCTGCTACTTTCTACTCTCCCTGTCTCTCTGTTCTCAGGCCCGGCCCTCATTATAAGGTCATAGGCTGAGCGGCTCGTCAATCACACACTCATTAGTGCAGTTTAATGACGCTGTGACCCGCCCACCTGCCTCCGGGGGTCCAGCAGGGGAAGTGAATGGGCCGCGGGGCAAACGTCTGTATTGTTTCTTCTTGCTGTGAGAGTCAATGGATGTTCAGTGACTGTGTCGGCGGTCAGACGTAGAGAATGAAGGTACCAGTGAAGCATTCACACACACCAGGGTTATTATTGTTAACTAAAACTATTAAAAACGTTTTTGTTAAGTGAAATAGAGCTGAAATACAACAATATATAAATATTAGATTAAAAAACAAAACGAAATAATAATTAGAAATCTTGCTTTGAAAACTAACTAAAATAAGTTTCAGTTGAAACACTGAATGACTAACTGGAAAAAATAACTACAACTAAACTAAAACTGATCTAAAAATTTAAACCTAAATAAAAATTTTTTTTTTTTAAACTAACGAAATGAGCACAATCTTTCTCACGTCAGTCTCTCTTCTGAGTGTCGTAATCAATCTCTCAATATTTTTTTCTCTTTTTGAAAGTCGTGTAAACCGTATTGTAGTTTTTTGGGAACGCCAACAATTTGAAGAACCATGGAAATGTGAAAAGGGTCCTTTCAAAATACTAATTAAAATATAAGGCCTTGTGTCCACCAAATAGTTTTTTTCCTTAGGCTATTTTTCCACGTATTTAAACGATTTTGACACGGCGCTGAGCTTCCATTTCATGCCGAGCGCTAATCGCTTGCCTTTTTTTTATGGACGCTGTGAGTTGAAAAATGTTCATCTTAGGATAAAACACAGCGCTCATCACTGTCACTTTTTACCCAGCCGTCCAATCACAGTTGAGGAGGGGTGGGACAAACACCACTTTAACCAACCGCCACATCCTGCTTGTACAACTGCATCAGATGACAACAAGAAGCACAGCAACAGAACAAAACAAGAGCCAGAGAAATTAATTTACATTGTATCTACATTTTTATATTCAGAAACAAACTATCTGGAAAATCAGAGTGATATTTCTTTGTCTTTTGTCATTTGATTAACATTAAGGACACATACAGCAGCAGGTTTATTAGGCTGCTATCACTTTAAGAGCTGCATGGATCCAATATACTGATACACATGCGTTTTCTTTCTCAACTGTTTATGGACCTATTATGCCCCTTTCACAAGATGTAATATACGTCTCTGGTGTCCCCAGAATGTGTCTGTAAAGTTTCAGCTCAAAATACCCCACAGATCATTTATTATAGCTTGTCAAATTTGCCCCTATTTGGGTGTGAGCAAAAACGCGCCGTTTTTGTGTGTGTCCCTTTAAATGCAAATGAGCTGCTGCTCCAGAAGAGGGCGGAGCTTTAACAGCTCACGCTTCGGTCGCTCAACAACAACAAAGCTGGAGAATCTCACGCAGCCAAAATGAGGATTGTCAGTAACGGTGTTCAGCCTTACATTGTTCAAACCGGAGTCGACACTGATGGAGAGACTCAGGAAGAAGTTACAACTTTTAGACGTTTCTGAATGGTTAGTGGATAAATTTATGTAGTTGCTGTGGAGTTGATTCAGCTCATCCACTAGCATGTGCCGTCATGTTAATCTTTTGTGCAAAACCCGTATGGACGCCCACTATACATAGCGTACCTGTTTGCCAAACAGAGCCATACACACCAGACTAACATTTATGTTTGCTATCAAATGCTGTGAATGGTCTAATATTTTTTTCCCAAAATATCTTTCGGACAGAAACGCTCCTTTTTTAGCAATCGAGCTTGCCAGCTTGCAGAGAAACGCTTGCCAAAACAAAGTTACTGGGTTGTCCTTTTTCACATTTTCTTGGTTGGTAGATGCACCAATTATAGCACTTAAACATGGAAAAAGTCAGATTTTCATGATATGTCCCCTTTAATACATAACTGTGTTTACAAAGATACTCGCCAATACAGGCATTTTCAAGCGCAAGAATATCTGAAAGAGAGTTCAATTCAGTATTTGCGCACAGCAAGGTTTTTTAAACAAAAAAAGTTTTTTGTTTGGTGGACACGTGGCCTAATAATATATAAATAATGCTAAATTAACACACATGCTGAATGCACATGCTGTTTTGTGTCATTCCTCGTGCTTTTGAAACATTGTATAAAATATTCCAGGAATTATGGGATACCCTGGCCATCAACCAAGGTCATGGCTTAACTTCTCAGTGGAGTGTGTGAAACTGAGCGGTTCATTCATTGTTACACACACACAGAGCTAACTAATTATAATGGCTTGAGCCCGTAATAGGCCTGAAACTGTGGATGTGAGTGAGGTCACAGGTCGTGACCTTCCACCCCTGACAGCTCGTTCGCCTCTCCCGCGAAAGGTCGTGAAAGAGCACGTCTTCCTGACTGTGAGCCGATTGGCTCCTGGGGAATTCCTCCGAATGCAGGGAGTGAAGGAACATTCCAGCACGCGGAGGAGGGATGGAGAGTGATGGATGATGCAAACACAGCGAGAGGAAAAGAAGACAAATTGTTGCGTTCACTGCGGCATCTCTGACCTCAGCCTCGCTAATCGCAGTCTACGGTTTCATGGCGCAGCTGTTGCGTTAGTGGCTAACAGCTAGCAGAGTGGCGTGCGGACGGAAACGCTCACAGACAGAACAGAAGACTGATGCAAATGTGTGTGTGTGTGTTTCTCAGAAAAGCACAAGGTTATTTTCTGCACACGAATGCATGACTTTGTTTATTAGAATGAACTGCAGGAATTCTTGCAAAAAACTGTAAGATTTTGTGTGAAATTTTTAAAAAGATTTTTGTGCCATGTATGTGTATGTAAGTATTCCTGCTGTAATCAGCTGATCTGTCTAAACTGAAAGTGCCGATTATGACACGCCTTTATTTGACAATCGCCCATGTCTATTTTTGATAATCTGCAGAGTATTCTAGAGGGTGTATTTTCTCTGCCTCAAATGAAATGATTTTACTTTACCAGTCATGTGTGCTTTTTGTTATTTATTTATGAATGAATGAATTGATTTATTAATGAATAAATGAATGAATGAATTTATTTATTTATTTATGAATGAATGAATGAATAAATGAATGAATGAATTTATTTATTTATTTATTTATGAATGAATGAATGAATGAATGAATATTTATGAATTAATGCATTTATTTATGAATGAATTTATTTATTTATGAATGAATGAATGAATATTTATGAATTAATGTATGTATTTATTTATGAATGAATTTATGAATAAATGAATATTTATTAATGAATGTATTTATGAATGAATGAATTTATTTATGAATCAATGAATATTTTTTTAATTATTAATGAATTTATTTATGAACGAATGAATGAAAGAATTCATTTATTAATGAATGAATTTAATTATTTATTTATTAATTTATTTATTTATGAACGAATGAAAAAATCTTTTATGAATGAATAAATTAATTTATGAATATATTTATTAATTTATTTAGTTATTTATTTATTTATGAATGAAATAATTTATTAATGAATAAATAAATTAATTATTTTTATTTATTAATGGCTTTATTTATTTAATGAATATATTTATTCATTAATTAATTTTTAAAAAATATTTCTTCTTATTATTTCTTATATTTATTAAATATTTCGTTAGTGCATATTAATGAAAATACAAAATAGTGCTACATATTGCTAGCATAATGCAGTTTTCTAACTTGAGAATATATCACACTCACAAATACTGTGTAAAATAGTCAATTTTTAATTAGATTTAACTATCTTTGTCTACTTTTCAGTACTTAATGAAATATGACTATTTATAGTGAACATTTAATTCAGAATATCTGCAATAAGCTGTTTTTAAGCTGGTATAATCAATTTGTTTGTGTGTGTGTTATACTGAGCATCTCGCGGTACAGTAATTCTGACAGCAGTTCTGTGGCTGTGTGACCTTTGACCTCCAGACTTAATGCATTCAACGTCTGTTTTGCTGCTCAGCATCAGGACTGAGTCAGAATGTGTGTGGGAGAGACAGTAACTCAGTTCTTAGTGAACATAGACCGCATCCTGAAGAACCCTAATGCGTCCTCACAAGTGCTTCACATGGGCAACATAAAATAATGCAAATTAATTAGATTAAACTATTTGACAAATATTGACATAACTATATTTATAATCAAAATTTCCTCATATTGGATGTTTTCTTCTACACCATGCAGGATATGCAGTGCCCAAATTAAGGTCTCTTAGTGGGCAGCGTAATTATGAAGCTTATATAATTATGCCGCCTACCTTTGAAAAGGTCAGCACCTATTATGCCTTAAAATACTGCCTAAGTAGGTGACCAGTAGGTTGAAACAGCTAGTTTGTGTGTACATGAGTATAAATATACATATATATATATATATATATATATATGGGTGTATTCAGGATCATATATCTTTTTTTTTTTTTCTTGTTTCAGCGGAATAGGGAGTGACTGGAGGAATTTTGAGATTCAACAGCTTACCCATAATTCATGAGGAAAACTTAAGTGGACCTGCTTCCTGTCTGGATTCCCGTTCAACTCCAAAACAAGCGGATCTGAGCAATGCTGAGAGAGTTGAGCTGGTTTTGTTAACTCATGTGAGCAATGTAAACATCAACTGCACACACAGACTTCTGAAACTAGTCAGGACACTAAGATACATATATTTATGTAACACACACACACACACACATATATATATATATATATATAAACATGTTGACATTATGTTTTAGGCAAAGTGTGATTTGGCTGATTTATGAGTTCGTCAGGTTTCACTGTATTAATTTTAGCAAAACAGTTAACGGTTTAAGACGTTTCCCCAGTTTGGCCCTGCATGAAAACATCTTTACCACCCTACATATGTCCTGTGTTTGATATCAACACTGGAGGATGCAGCAAAAGCCAACAATTTCAAAATATATACGTGATTTTCTTGTGTTGTGGGGTTTTTATAATGAGCAGATTTTTGATAGTTATCAGTGTTTTGTTGTACATGTATACACACTCAACACACACAGACAGCAGTTTAAACACAGCCGCTATGGTTGCTAACATGTTTGGAGTGATTGCTGGGACGTTGCTAAAGGTGAAGTGTTCAGAGTGGTTGGTAGGCAGTTTCTAAAGTGTTTGGAGGTGTTTCTAGGTGGTTGCTAAGGGGCAGGTGGTTGTGTTTGAGTTCTCGGAACTTTACTTGACCTTCCATAGAATAGAACCATTTTTGGGTTCCAAAGTGAACAGTTCTTACACCATTTTTTGAAGAACATTTTAATAATCTAAAGAACCTTTTCTCACTGTTCCTTTTACTGAATGGAAAGGTTCCATGGATGTTAAAAGTTCTTCACGGAATCATAGATGCCTATATAGTGCAACATTCTGGTTCCAGAAGTAAAAACTCCATTCATTTTCTCCATAGAGTAACTGATTTTTCTTCTTGACTTCTTGTGTCTTGTTTTCTGTTTGGGCACATGGTGGATGAGCGTGTTTGTCTGCCATGTGCTCTTCTGTCCTGTGTGTTTGTCAAAGCACATGGCTTCTGTCGTGTTTGTTTTGACATTTGCATTATGGACATGGCTTTTTTGTTTGTTTCTGAGTGCCATGTGCTCTTCTGTCAGTCTTTAGTCTTGGCCACACCCCCCTTGTTACCTGGTAATTGTTTTTTTTTCCCCCACCTGTCCTCCCTTGTTACCTGCCTTGTTTTCTTACTTATTTAGTGGCCATTTACACGACACCTTTTCAACTAAAAACGTATGCATTTTGGCCATTCATTTACATGACAATGGTGTTTTGGGGGGAGCTGAAAATGCCAACTTTTGAAAATGGGTGCGAGTTTTTGAAAACGATAGAGTTTCAGTGTAAACTTCAAAAATGCCAATTTGTTAAAATCGTGACGTCATGCGCATGTGTGTTAAATGTTCAGTCTACAGGCACGTAGTGTTTCTTTACAAAGTGACATCGCCATCTACTGGCGCCATCTAGAATACAGCATTTTTAGTAGTTTTCGTGGATCCGTGTGAACGGGGATCATTTTGTGTTGTCAGTGTTGTCGCATGCACAAGAAAAACACAAAGTTTTTAGTACATCGTTGTCGCGTAAACATACCCTTAGAGCCCGTCCACACGGAGACGCGTTTAGCTATATACGGAAAAATTTTGTATTTTGTATCGGCGTTTCGTCCAGACGGATCCGGCGTTTTTGGGAGCCTAAAACCGCCATTTTTTGAAACCGAGAGCAGATAAATCTGAAAACGACACCCTTGCCTTTTTGTGTGTACAGCCAATCCATGTATTTTGTGAAATGATTATGTCCCCACGCCTCGAACCTTGTCAGACACGCTACGTCACATAACAGCAACAACAACGACAATAGCGGACTACATACTTGTGTTCATGCCGCAGAAGCTACTGAGCCTATTAGCTATTTAGCTTTGCTAAAATTTGTATACAGCACACAAGGTTTATGCGCATGCTCCAAGTCTTATTCTCCATTCTCTGTGGCAGAATTGCAGCGCCACATACTGATTTGGCATGTATACAGGTGCTGGTCATATAATTAGAATATCATCAAAAAGTTGATTTATTTCACTAATTCCATTCAAAAAGTGAAACTTGTATATTATATTCATTCATTACACACAGACTGATATATTTCAAATGTTTATTTCTTTTAATTTTGATGATTATAACTGACAACTAAGGAAAATCCCAAATTCAGTATCTCAGAAAATTAGAATATTGTGAAAAGGTTCAACTTTGAAGACACCTGGTGCCACACTCTAATCAGCTAATTAACTCAAAACACCTGCAAAGGCCTTTAAATGGTCTCTCAGTCTAGTTCTGTAGGCTACACAATCATGGGGAAGACTGCTGACTTGACAGTTGTCCAAAAGACGACCATTGACACCTTGCACAAGGAGGGCAAGACACAAAAGGTCATTGCAAAAGAGGCTGGCTGTTCACAGAGCTCTGTGTCCAAGCACATTAATAGAGAGGCGAAGGGAAGGAAAAGATGTGGTAGAAAAAAGTGTACAAGCAATAGGGATAACCGCACCCTGGAGAGGATTGTGAAACAAAACCCATTCAAAAATGTGGGGGAGATTCACAAAGAGTGGACTGCAGCTGGAGTCAGTGCTTCAAGAACCACTACGCTCAGACGTATGCAAGACATGGGTTTCAGCTGTTGTGTCAAGCCACTCTTGAACAACAGACAGCGTCAGAAGCGTCTCGCCTGGGATAAAGACAAAAAGGACTGGACTGCTGCTGAGTGGTCCAAAGTTATGTTCTCTGATGAAAGTAAATTTTGCATTTCCTTTGGAAATCAAGGTCCCAGAGTCTGCAGGAAGAGAGGAGAGGCACACAATCCACGTTGCTTGAGGTCCAGTGTAAAGTTTCCACGGTCAGTGATGGTTTGGGGTGCCATGTCATCTGCTGGTGTTGGTCCACTGTGTTTTCTGAGGTCCAAGGTCAACGTAGCCGTATACCAGGAAGTTTTAGAGCACTTCATGCTTCCTGCTGCTGACCAACTTTATGGAGATGCAGATTTCATTTTCCAACAGGACTTGGCACCTGCACACAGTGCCAAAGCTACCAGTACCTGGTTTAAGGACCATGGTATCCCTGTTCTTAATTGGCCAGCAAACTCACCTGACCTTAACCCCATAGAAAATCTATGGGGTATTGTGAAGAGGAAGATGCGATATGCCAGACCCAACAATGCAGAAGAGCTGAAGGCCACTATCAGAGCAACCTGGGCTCTAATAACACCTGAGCAGTGCCACAGACTGATCGACTCCATGCCACGCCGCATTGCTGCAGTAATTCAGGCAAAAGGAGCCCCAACTAAGTATTGAGTGCTGTACATGCTCATACTTTTCATGTTCATACTTTTCAGTTGGCCAAGATTTCTAAAAATGCTTTCTTTGTATTGGTCATTAGTAATATTCTAATTTTCTGAGATACTGAATTTGGGATTTTCCTTAGTTGTCAGTTATAATCATCAAAATTAAAAGAAATAAACATTTGAAATATATCAGTCTGTGTGTAATGAATGAATATAATATACAAGTTTCACTTTTTGAATGGAATTAGTGAAATAAATCAACTTTTTGATGATATTCTAATTATATGACCAGCACCTGTACTACATCGTTTTGAGTCAGTTTTAGTGGTTTCGTGTGTACGCAGATATTTCTTGGAGACGAGGAAAAAAAAGATTGGATATGGAAAGCTCTGGCTTCCTGTGGATGTGACCTTAATCTCCCTGTGTTTTCTGTCCTGTGCTGGTTCATTGTGGTTTTTACCCAGCTTAGATGTTTTACTGTCTTGTCAGTCGGTTCTGCCAGGCCCCTACGGGGTGGTTTTTGTTCTGTTTTGTTTGTTTTTTGACCTTAAATGAAGAAAAGCTTCATTCTGCATCTGAGTCCTCGCCATCTCTCTGTACCCGCAGCATTATTATACCTGATATTATACCTGATTATATTATTATAGCATTATTTCAACTAAGTTTTAAAATAATCATATTTAACAGCAGAATTCGTGATGAAAAACTACATTACCCATGATGCTGTACAGAAGATTCCACCAATCAGAGAGTCAAAAAAAACAAAATGCGCCAAAAGATCTTTTTAGCTCCGCCCACTCCCATGATGCACTTCGAATGACGTAATCGAGTCGAGTCGGCCTCTCTCTATGGTTTTAAAATAATAAAATATTTGTATATATATATATAATTAGCATTGTAAATGATTAGTTTTTTATTTCTCCATTGTTTTTAACTCGATTATGCTCTTTGCAATGCTTCATGGGATTGTAGTTCTTTCCCTTAATAAAGCTGTTGGTCTTGTACCTTTGTCTTTTTGTACGATTTTCAAAAACTTTTTTGCTTCAAATCAAAGTTTGTAATGTTGTGATTCACCTCGTAGCTGATTGGCTTGATTCATGGCTTATAACTTCTTAATGAAGACTTTATTAAAATCCCTATGAGAGAAATGAACGGAAAAAGTACTTCCAGAACCAGAAAAAGTGGCCAGGCACTAATGCACTCTATAAAGACCCTTTATTTTTAAGAGTGTAAGCAATATATGCGCATTGTGTCACGTTGGGTCACTCTGTTTTGGGGTTTATCCAACCTGGTCTAATTTAATCTGAGTTTTTGGCCGTGGTCTCCTCACTCAAACTATCTAATTAATTCACTTACTTAATTAACTCTCCTCGGCCTGAATCTAATTACGGCACCCGTTCACAGACGAGTAGCTCTAAACAAACATGTTTTATTCCCTCATTTGCTCTCCATCTTTCTAGGAACAATTAGAGAGGGAGAGCTTTCTCTTGTCCTGTCCTCTCTCATTCTCTTCTGCTCTTTGTGTCTGGTCAGTATATGCACTTGGATTTCAGCACTGGAATCTACGTTTGGTCGGGTTAATGTTTTCTCCTGAACTTATCTTCTCTGTCTGACCCATTTCCTCTGGCTAATCACTTTTGGGAAAGAATCCCAAACTCTCTCTCTCTATCTGTCCGTATCTCTCTGTTCCTTCTCTTCTTTTTCCTTCTCCTCTGTAATGGTTCATTGAACTGTGAGTTTTTTCAGTTTTTTTGGAATCAAACTCTTTAACCCTATAAAGTCTACTGTGATATATTTGATAGGCCTTTGCTGTAAAAACTGTCACACACAATCTACTACAGTCCTTGTGAATGTAAAAGGTTCGCAAAGTTTCAAAGATCAAAATGCAGGACAAATAAAGTTATTGTCTCCTAAAAGAATCGATTCTGAACCGCTGAAACGAGTCGTCAGTAATTCCAGTCCCACTTCCTGCTGAACCTACGTAGGTTTGTAACTAATTTGCATAATGCCAGTCCATGGTTCTTATTGGCTGCCGGTGAATGGCGTCTCCTTTGCCCCGCCCTCAATCACTGTAGTTGTATCTGAGACTGGAAGAGTTTGGTTTGTGTTGTTCATGTCGAGAAGACGCTGTTTTCTGCTGCCAGAGCAAATGATACGGCATCGTTACTGTTCAAATCACTGTGTATCAAGTGCTGAGGAAGAGCTGAGATTCGAATATGATAATGGACGTTTCGTTTCTGACCAATCAGAGCAGAGCAGGCTCTCGGAGAGGCGGGGTTTAGAGAGACCGAATCTTCGAACGAGCCGTTTTCATACTCTAAAAAATGCTTGGTTAAAAACAACCCAAGTTGGTTTGAAAATGGACAAACCCAGCGGCTGGGTTAAATGTTTGTCCAACCTGCTGGGTAGTTTTATTTAACACAACTTTTGTTTAAAAATGACTATATTGCTTGCTTAAAATGAACCCAAAATATGTTGGAAATTAACATTTATTAATATGTTTAATAAATGAACATTTATTAATAAGTTTATTGAATAAGAATTAAACAATAAACATTTATTAAATTGCTTATTAGTAAATGTTCACCTTTTGATTATTATTGTTTCCTCTAGTAATTATGTGTCTAATTTTTAATTTCCAACCTATTTTGGGTTCATTTTAAGCCAGTCATATAGTCATTTTAAACAATAGTTGAGTTAAATAAAACTACCCAGCACTTTGAGCAAACATTTAACCCAACCACCGGGTTAAAACAACCCAAACTCTGGGTTTGTCCATTTTCAAACCAACTTGGGTTGTTTTTAACCCAACATTTTTAGAGTGTGCAATGCATATTATGGGAAAATTATAGTGTTTTTGTCCTTGGATGCGTGTAAACCTGTTATAGGAGACTCCAAAAGAAAAAAGTGGCACTTTAAAAGACAGATTATTGGCAGGTATAGAATGACGACTGATATTTAATATGCATTTTATGAAAGTATCTGCTACTATCTTACTTTTTGTCCATATAAATGTCATCATATATTGGTTCTCTGAATAAAATAGCTGTTTTTTCCTCCATATTCTCACTCTATATATGATACTTAACAAAAACACATTAGCAAACTTTTTATATATATTTATATCTTTTGTCTAAAGGTTCAATGAACTGTTCCATTCCAAAAAAGTCGATTTACAGGGTTAAATATGTTTGTCAAACACTCTCATTATATCTTCATTATTTATTTTCACAGTTTCATTTGCAACCTGCGATGTTTTTAGTGTCGTTTGAAGTAAAGAGTTGAAAAGTAATTATTTTCTCTGTATGATTTTATTTCTTCTGCTGCTCTTTTCCATCCAGCAACGGTCATTGAGCTTCACAAAAGATGAAGCGCAGTGTTTCAGGCAGATTTAATTCAATGTTTAATGCTTCATGTTACAATTTCAGAACAAACCCTGTCCTGATTGTTTGAGGAACATCAATACAGGTGCTGTCTTGCAAAAATTAAACTTCAAATGTTGCTATGTCCACTTTTAGTCCAAATCTTTGTGACAATGTGTAACAAGACACCGTATAATGACTGTCCAAAACGTGTCCCTTGTAAAAACATACATGACCTTTGACCCCTGCGTCTGTTTCGATAGTTTCGCCCTACATCACGTAGCTCTGTTTTAAATCACTCTGACAGCTCTCTCTCACACGCACACTACGTCTCCATCTTTCTGTGAGTCACTTGACTGTTGGTTTGTTGCTGTTTGGATAACTGATAAAACATACAGGCTCCTGCAAGTGTGTGTGTGTGTGTGTGTGTTAAATGATTGACTGTGGGCACTACAGGTCATGCTTTGTGTATATCATCACACACACACACACACACACACACATGTTTGTTTTTGTGAATTGTGGGGACATTCCATAGGCGTAATGGTTTTTATACTGTACAAATCATATTTTCTATCGCCCTACACCAGCCCTACCCATCACAGGAAACTGTGCACTTTTACTTTATCAAAAAACTTTATAAGCCTTTTTAAAAGTGGGGACATGGGGTAATGTCCTCATAAGTCACCCTCTCCTTGTAATACCTATGTCATACCCATGTCATTATACACATTTGTGTCCTAATATGTCACAAAAACGCCCACACACACACACACACACTCATGGACACCAGTATTTTGCTCTTAAACTGAACATATTTGCAGACTGTATACAGTATTTACCAAATAAAGACAGATACACACTTACTATGTCCTGTTCAAACACATAGAAAACTCACGCACTCATCAAGTTACGCAAATTATCTGGCCATATTTGCACAATGCACATTTTTTGACGAACATGCGGGTGGCATCCTGTACAAAACTTACTGTAACTCACTGTAAGTTTAAATGATTTTTTATTTCAATAGTTTTTAGTCAAACAATAACAACACTGATTTGGATCCCTCCTTCAATGAAAGTCTATCGTCTAGCAGGTGACAATCGTAAGTCTGATTTTAAATAACAGTTTCCGGCGTTTGTTCAGACTGTTTCAGTCCATGTTTCAGTCCGTGTTCTCAGTTGTGTTTTGATACACACACACACACACACACACACACACACACACACACACTGAGTGAGAGAGACGCACACAGAAAAGGTCAGAGATACTTGACATTTTGTTTAGCATGTCAGTCATCCTTCAGTCTCTCTCTCTCACACACACACACACACACACACACACACACACACAGAGTCCAGCGGGAGTGCTGTGGAATCTGTCCCATAATGCACCATGGGAAACAGAGCTAAGATCTCTTCATTCTGCTGCTGTAGAGACGCTCTTATTCCCTCTGTGTGTGTGTATTTTCAGGGTTGTCATTTTTCAGAGTATCTCAGACATCAGTGACAGATGAGAGTTAAGGTCCGTTAATAAAAACATTCTACATTATTTTAAAACATTATGCTGCTTTCTAAGATACCTCAATTTTGGCTGAAATGTAAGCATCACATTTATTCCAGAATACCAGAATGCACTACATAAAACTTAGGGAAAACATTCCTTAAAAATGGCAAATAATTAAAATATAATATAAAATAATATATGCACACATGACCTTTGACCCATGAAGGGGTGTGTCTATATATATATATATATATATATTTTTTTTTTTTTAATTCAGTGTATGAGTAAAATAATCTAATTTAAAATGCACTATTTCTTCCAGTATTTGTGTGGACTGTGTATTTATGCTTATTAAAGTGTTGCATTAGCTGAACATTAAACTTGGACTCAAATACAGCGACTCAAGATCCCTTTAAAACGAGTCAGTTCACTTGTCGACCGTTCAAGCAAGACTAATATTTGCTTGACCTGGGAAAGATTGAAATCTCCAAACCTGTTTGTCATGATCATTTTTCGGTATCACATTTCAAATCTGCAATAAAATCAACAACAACAACAGGATATGTTGCTACTTTAGCTCAATTTTGGCTATAAAACCAATTTTTTTATGCAGGTCAGGCTAATGCACGAGTATTCTAGTGTAAATACAGAATCAGACAGGCTTTTATTTCATATTGAATTCCTCCCATTGATTTTTCTTCAAAAGGTTCACCTCCTCCTTATATTAACTCTATTTTATAAAATATAATGCCACTATTACTGTCTCTCTCTTTAATTTACAGCCTGTCTAGTAGTTCCTGTTTTTGTTCTGCTTACTGTGAGCAAGGGTCTGTGTGTGTGTGTGTGTGTGTGTGTGTGTGTGTGCAATATGAACAAGTGAAAACTGGAAGCATTTTCATTGTGCAATTGCACAGATGATTTTATCACACTTGTGGATACACATATAGACAGATATATACACAGATAGATACATACACACCTATGAATCCATCACTAATAAATCACAGTCTCTGACCTTTGACCTCTAGCTTTCTCTCCACCCTTGAGCACCCTTGCTGAACTTCCTGTGACAGAAATAGTCACTTCCTGTTTAGCACTGGCTGCTCAGGCTTTACTCAGCAGAGGACAAGGACCTGGATCATAGCCTGGAGTGGTGGCAGGCCTGGGACGTCGAGCAAATGAGGACCTGGGCCGTGGAGTAATAGGGGACCTGGGCCATAAAACGGTGGTGGACCTGGGCCGTGGAGCAATGGAGGACCTGGGCTGTGGAGCGGTGGAGGACCTGGGTCGTGGAGCGGTGGTGGACCTGGGTTGTGGAGCGATGGCGGACCTAGGCCGTGGAGCAGTGGTGGACCTGGGTTGTGGAGCGATGGCGGACCTAGGCCGTGGAGTGGTGGTGGACCTGGGTTGTAGAGCGATGGCGGACCTACGGCGTGGAGCGGTGGTGGACCTGGGTTGTGGAGCGATGGCGGACCTAGGCCGTGGAGTGGTGGTGGACCTGGGTTGTGGAGTGATGGCGGACCTACGCCGTGGAGCGGTGGTGGACCTGGGCCGTGGAGCGGTGGCAGAACTGGGTGGTGGAGCTGTAGTGGACCTGGGCCGTGGAGCAGTGGAGGATCTGGGCTGTGAAACGGTGGCGGACATGGGCCATGGAGCAATGGCGGACCTGGGCTATGGAGCGGTGGCAGACCAGGGCCGTGGAGCGGTGGCAGACCTGGTAATGGCGGGCTTGGACCATGGAGCATAGGGTTGTTGTGCAGTGGTGGACTTGGATCGTGGAGCAATGGTGGGCCAGGACCATGGAGCAGTGGCAGACCTGGATTGTGGAGAAACGGCGGGCCAGGGCAGGCAGAGTTTTCACCAGTGGATGCTACTGCCTCAGGAGGAGCTGCAGCAGTCGTCGACGACTCATGAGGAGCTGCTTGGGAGCTACTTGGGAGCGCAATGGAAATTTCGACATCAAAGCTGGACCAAACTCTGGCGGATGCGTACTATAGCATCCTATAAAAATATCTCCAGGGGAAACTTAGGCGGTCATGATGTGAAGAGGCTCTGGCGTGGCAGCCACTACGTGAAGAGACTCTGGCATGGCGGCCATCTTGGCTGAAGACTCAGGCGTGGCGGCCATCTTGGCTGAAGACCCTGGCCTGGCAGCCATCTTGGCTGAAGACCCTGTCTTGGCGGCCATGTTGGCTGAAGGCTCAGGCGTGGTGGCCATGTTGTGACGATGCTTAGACTTGGCGGCCATGACGTGGCAAGGCTCAGGCTTAGTGGTCATTGGTATGGGGTCCAGGATATTAAGAAACATAGGCTGAGCAACTCTGATATGACTAGGTATGACGTAAACAGGCTTATTATTAAAATATAAATATTACATGAAAAACTAAATGAAAATTAGAAATTTTGCCTGATGAAGCTCTAAAATTACTATGGGGAAATTAAAAATAAAACTGAGCTAAAATTAATACTGAAGTAAAAATAAATCAAACCTAAATAGTAATGTTTAAAAAAAATGTAAAAAAGTGACAAAAATATGTAACAACTTTACTAAAAATTGAATTAAAATTAAAATGAAAACAATATCAAAAAATCAAAGCTAATTCAAAATTATAATAGTATATTATTTAAATGTTTTGATTAAATGTTTTCATGCAATTTTGCTAAATGAATTGGTACATTTAATTATTGCTTTATTGAATTATTTATTGATTTAATTATTTAATTTAGACTAATTTAGTCCTCTCTGTAGTCCAGAATTGTACTCATCAGTTCTTTTTACATGACGACCTGTCACACAGGTCTTCTATCAATTCTGTCACACACATGATTGGTTTAATCTGGATCTGGGCTGCTTCCCAAATCTCGTACAAAAATGTAAAAAATGAACCATCACAAACTCCTCTTTTTGCATAGTGGGTAATATCATCTGAGCACATTTTCAACATGCTGCGATTTGGGATGCAGCCATTCTTATCTGGCATGTTTTTTGGGATGCATTTGGGATGTAGTGCTTTAGACTTCGGAAGTGATGACAATTCACTTCATTCAGCTCATTCAGCTGAGAGCTCCTGCTAAACAATGACAGAGAAATCAAATACTCTTCTAATCTGTCTCATCTACACCGTCAGTCACACACACACACAGAGAGAGAGAGAGAAAAGCACCCCAGTGTTAACCTGAATGAATGGATCTCACACACACACTGAGAGGAGGATGTTGGGACAATGGCCTGGTCTCAGGGGCTTCTATATTGTCTGAGTTTCATGTGGAAGCTGACCCGTCTTTCCCTTCCCACACCCCACCTGAGAGAGAAACCCGAGCTGTGTCTCTATCAGCATTACTATTATTGACATAATTACTCTTATTTTTCATCTTAACCCTCTTGTTTAAGTAATGTCATTCAATTAATCATGTTTGCTAAGTCGAGCATCACTAGTACCATTGCTTATTGTAAATGTTAATCATGTGATCAAACTTCTAATACTAAGTATTTTGAAGGAAGGACTCGAGCCGTACTTAAAGAGCAGAATATCACCCACAACGCACTGAGACCTGAGGGTGGAGTCTTTCACCTGAGACGGTAAGTAAACGCTCACATGTTCTTGCATGTAGTTTCATTTCAGTTCATATTAGTTACACTAGAGTTCAAAAGTTTGCATGTTTTTAAGTCTCTTCTGCTCACCAAGGTTGCATTTATTTGTTCAAAAATACAGTAAAAATTGTGAAATATTTTACAGTTCAAAATAACTGTTTTCTATATGAATATATAGTAAAATGTAATTTATTCCTGTGATCAAAGCTGAATTTTCAGCATCATTACTCCAGTCTTCAGTGTCACATGATCCTTCAGAAATCATTCTAATATGATGATTTGATGCTCAAGAAACATTTATTATTATTATCAATGAATATAAAGTTCAAAAGAACAGCATTTATTTGATATATATATATATATATATATATGTATATATATATATATCTTGACCTGTAAAATGCATCATGTTCTCATTCTCATCTGCCTGTGCTGTTAATTAACATGGTTCAATTACTTTATTGTAAGGTCAAGTGTCTGCTGAGAACATAAATGTAATATAATCTGTGTATGTGTGTGAAATAAAACACCTGTGTGGATTTGATTGACAGAATAAACACAACACATCTCAGCCTTTAATTTAAGACAAATGGGGCCCAGATGTGAGTCACACACACACACACACACACACACACACACACACACACACACACACACACACCCGTGTGCTCAAATTCCCACTTTCTCTCTCGAAATCATGAGGTTTTGTTGCCAGTACATTATTATACAGTACGTAATTATTATTTATTACGAATATATAACTTATATTATTATGATATACACAAATGACAAAAATAAAAAGTATTTAAAATAAATTAATTTAAATAAAATATTTTTAAAAAATAATTTTATTTTTTCTTGATTGTTTTTAAAAAATATAATTATTATATGTTTTCCTGATTTTTTTTCAAACACAAACATAACTAAAATAAAATAATTAAACTTTCATAATGAAAAATACATTTTATTTTTTCTTGATGTTTTCAATCATAAAAATAATTTAAAAATAATTGAAATAATAAAATATATTTAAAAAATATAAATAATTTATTTTATAATAATTTTTTTAAAAAAATAATTAAATAATTAAAAAATAAAATAAAGTATTTTTTCTTGACTTTTCAAATAGATAATTATTTTCTAATAAAATAATTAAAAATTAATTATATATTTTTTTTTTGTCTGTTTTCAATCAGTTGTCATGATCGCCCCATTGAACCTGACTCTTATCAGTCAAGGTAATGTTAGTGTGTGTGTAAATGAGTGTTTATTAGTGAACGAGTGCTAGAATCTCTCTCATTGTTGGGTCGATAGCAGCTGTTGGACAGATCTGTATCGGTTCGTCTCTTTCTCTCTCCGTGAGGTCAGTTTGAGGTCAGTGTGTATCCCACCTGTCAGCAGGTGCTGGCACACAATGACACACCTGTCCCTGCGCACACACACACACTGATTAACTTTTGGTCATGAGGTGCGTTTGTGCTTCCAGGCATGAAATCTGTCAAGAAAACCACACAAACCTACTGAACACATCGAGCACTGGATAATCTGTCTGTCTGTATCCTCCTGTCCATCTGTCTGTTTTATTTTCCCAGAGTGCATTGCTGGAATGTGTGTGCTAGTGAACAGGAGATGAGGTCACAGGAAGTCAAACCCTGGCTCCAATTGTGTGGAAGAAGGACACTTCCTATCCGCTTCCCTGTCTGTTATATATTAGGACAATCTTATTTCTAACAGCAAAAAATAACAAGCGATTGAATCATGTGGTGGCTGAGATTCTGGTGTAGACCTACTGTATATGTGTGTGTGTGTGTGTGTGTGTGTGTGTGTGTGTGTGTGTGTGTGTCTATTTCTGTCATTTACTTTTATCCTACAATACATTTTGTTTGTTTGAGCATCTCTCTGTACAGTGGAAGATGGAAGATGATAGGGTGATCATGAAAGCTGTTTAAAAAAGTCAATTTTGCAAGACAAATTTTTATCTTACTTATCTTTATCTTTATATTATTGTTTAGTGTATCATTTACAGATAGAACAATAGAACAATAGATAGATAGATAGATAAAATGATAAAATGATACATAGATAAAATGATAGATCGATAGATCGATAAAATGATAGATAGAACGATAGATAGATAGATAGATAAAATGATAGATAGAACGATAGATAGATAGATAGATAGATCAAAAGATAAAATGATAGATAGATAGATAAAATGATAGATCGATAAAACAATAGATAGATAAAATGATAGATTGATAAAAGGATAGATAGATAGATCGTTAAAACAATAGATCGATAAAACGATAGATAGATAGATAGATAGATAGATAGATAGAACAATAGATAGATAGATAGATCAATAAAATGATAGATCGATAAAACAATAGATCGATAAAACGATAGATAGATGATAGATAGATAGATAGATAGATCGATTGATAAAATGATAGATAGATAGATAGATAGATAGATAGATCATTAAAGCAATAGATAGATCGATAAAACGACAGATAGATAGATAGATAGATAGATAGATAGATAGATAGAACAATAGATAGATATATAGATAGATAGATCGATAAAATGATAGATAGAATGATAGATAGATAGATAGATAGATAGATAGATAGATCAAAGGATAGATTGATAAAACAATAGATAGATAAAATGATAGATCGATAAAAGGATAGATAGATCGATAGATTGTTAAAACAATAGATAGATCGATAAAATGATAGATAGATAGAACAATAGATAGATAGATAGATAGATAAATAGATCGATCGATAAAATGATAGATAGATAGATAGATAGATAGATAGATAGATAGATAGATAGATCGATCGATAAAATGATAGATCGTTAAAACAATAGATAGATCGATAAAACGACAGATAGATAGATAGAACAATAGATAGATAAAATGATAGATAGATATAACGATAGATAAAACAATAGATCAATAAAACGATAGATAGATAGATAGATAGATAGATAGATCAATCGATAAAATGATAGATAAAACAATAGATAAAACGATAAATAGATAGATACATAGATAGATAAATAGATCAAATGATAAAATGAGAGATAGATAGATAAAATGATAGATTGATAAAACAATAGATAGATAGATATTTTTCATTTATTTTATTTTTTTAAATATTGAAAAATAATTTTTGACTGTTTTCCTGATGGTTCTGACAGTCTCCCATTGGTTTGACAAACAGACGGATGCTCAAACTAACACAGTGTGTTGACTGATCCACAAACTCACAGTGGTTCAGTGTTCAACCCATGAGTGGATTATTAGTGACTCTGATCATTAATCTGGAGAGGAGAACTACAAAAAATTGATTGTCAAGTTACAAATTTACAACAAACACATCAGACACACAGTATGCAGGGAGAAGAGGGTAATGAATAATCTGCTGTAATGTTCACTTCTTTTCACACACACACACACACACACACACACACACACACACACACACACACACACACACACACACACACATCCCTTCGCTGTCTGTGAGAAGCTCTCTGCAGGGAGAAATCCGACCCAGCATAAAAGCTTGGGAAAAATCCCCACAGCTACTAAATGGGTGATTAACATGACTTAGATGCCTGGATCTGTGTGTGTGTGTGTGTGTGTGTGTGTGTGTGTGTGTGTGTGTGTGTGTGAGTGATGTGTGATTGTGTGTCTCTGTCTCTAATGACAGTGTGTGTCAGTGGTGTATTATTGTGGCTCCAGGTAGTAAGATCTCATCTGACTGTGTGTGTGTGTGTGTGTGTGTGTGTGTGTGTGTGTGTGTGTGTGTCGTTTGTGTTGAAATCACACACACATTAATGTCTTCAATAGATTCGGAACGATCTAAATTGCTTTTTTTGGGCACTATCAGAACACTAGTCACTCAAAAGCTGTCTGAATTCATAAGAGAGATGAGGGCTTCTCAGACACTTACTGTTGGATGAGGCAAACATGCATTGCAGCAGACTGGTGATCGAAGCCACAAATAAAAGACTGATCACATCATGTGATGAAAGAGGGTAAAAGTATCATGATCTGCTGAACATGATTTATCAACAGTGATCTGATGATGTTTGATGAAAACTGTCTGTGCGAGAGATTGAGAAACAGCACCACTGATTGGTCAATGCTGGCCGAACCGTCTGGGTCACAAGGTCTGATTTCAAGAAACATTTTTTTTAATTTCATCACTGATGTAAGATCAGTGTCTCAACTAATTATAATGTCTGAACGGACAGATTATTACCGATATTTATTTTCTCTGTCACTTTAGCACATTTCTTGAGATCCATTTTTTGGTCGAAATGTTTTCAAACACTTTTTAAAGCTGTCCGTCCGTCTGTCAGTCCGTCTGTCTATCTGTCTGTCTATCAATTCAATTCAATTCAAAATTGCTTTATTGGCATGACTGTAAATAATACAATATTGCCAAAGCATATATACATAAAACAATAATAAAAACACCTGTATAATAGAAGAAAATATTATCAAATATTATAACTATCAAATATTATAGCATAACTTAAACTTAAATTAACAGTGTAACAAATTAGAACATGTCTGAACATTTGATACCGCAGTGTTTAAACACACACACACACACACACACACACATACTGAGGGTCACTGTGGGTCATACACACACATTACACACATTCACCTGCTGTCTCTCAGGCTGTGGCACGTCTACACGTATCTATGCTGCTGTCTGTCCCTCTCCTATTATTATCTCTATTTGTTCTACTTCAGTCATGGCTGTAAAGTTCTTTATTGAGTTGCTGAATTTGTTTAAGTAGAGATCTCTTATAGGTGTGTATTTGTGGCAGTGAAGGAGGAAGTGCGTCTCAGTCTGGATCTCTCCTGTCCTGCAGTGAACACACACCCTTTGCTCTCTGGGTAACCAGCTCTTTCTGTGTCTGCCGGTCTCTGACTGTGCTCACTGAGCCTGTACCTGGTCAGGATCCGTCTCTGCTTTGTGTCTTTGACACTTTGGAGATATTCTTCTAATTCATAATTTGATTTTAGAGTTCAATAGAATTGTAATTTACTTTGTGTTTTAGTTTCCTGATCCCAATGTTCCAGATATGTATTATTATATGTATTATTATATGTCTATCTGTAATTATATGTATTATTATATGTCTATATGTCTATGTCTATCTGTCTGTCTGTCTGTCTGTCTATCTATCTATCTATCTATCATCTGTCTGTCTGTATGTCTACATCTATCTATCTGTCTGTCTGTCTGTCTGTCTGTCTATCTATCTATCTATCTATCTGTGTCTATCTATCTATCATTTTATCAATCTATCTATCTATCTATCTATCTATCTATCTATCTGTGTCTGTCTGTCTATCTATCATTTTATCAATCTATCTATCTATCTATCTGTCTATCTGTCTGTCTGTCTGTCTATCTATCTATCTATCTATCTATCTATCTATCTACCGCTAACCCCCTCAACCCTTTGTTTTGTTTTCATTTGGGAGGCTCAAGCTTTAATTAGTGTCTTCAACCCCTGTAACTCAATCTCTGCTTTTACCTTTAATTTCTTATTTGCATGCAAAACTTGTAAAACAGTATGAGGACGTTCATGATTCTCCTGTGTTGTGTTTTCTGCTTTCCTGTGTTTCCATTGGTGGTCTGATTGTGCCTCAACCTGTCACTCTTGGTTTAGTCTGTCTGTCTCTCTCTCTCTCTCTCTCTCTCTCTCTCTCTCTCTCTCTGTGTGTGTGTGTGTGTGTGTGTGTGTGTGTGTGTGCGTGTGTCATGACCTCTCTTTGTTTTCCTGCCATTCTTTCACTGGGAAGGGAGAACTCAGGAGGTCAGAGGTCAGAAAGTCAAAGTGTGTGTGTGTGTGTGTGTGTGTGTGTGTGTTTGTGAGAAGCTTCACTGGTCTCAGACTCTCTTCCTGCCTTACTCACAGAATAACAAATGTCAGTGTTACAAAAAGCACCATGATATTTCAATGACTGGATTTGTAAATTTTCTGAAGAAATTATGATGTTAGAATAATGTAGGTGATTCCCAGTGTTGCTCTGTGGTTTCTAGAGTTCTTAGTGGTTGCTAGGTGTTTTCTTCCTGTCTAGCATTGCAGAGTCCTGCAAACTAAAGTCTCTTTGATATTCTGGTCTTTATATATGAATCGGGTCCTTTAATGTGCATCTGTGGGATTTTTTTGTCACTGTTTTAAAAGCAAAATATAATCGATTTGACTTGGAGAAACGTTTTAGAAACTTTTTGATGACCATAGCATCACCATCTGATACTGTACCATAGTGCCACCATGTAAAAGTGTGTGTTTTGTTTGCCCTTCATTGCATAAGTCCACACACTATTTTCCACAACGCTTCTCTCTTTTTCTCCGTAGAAGTTTCCGTCAGCAGCATAAAGAAGCGAACATTTCCCGGGACCAGAGTGTGCTGGTTGCCGTGGCAGCTAATCTCTGTCCATCACTGTGGAAACACACAATGGGACCCAGGACAGCTGGAGCTGTGTGTGTGTTCGGGGGGAGAGCTTGTCTCTATTTGTAAAGGATAATATCCGAGGGTCTCCTGGTGTCTGCTGGAAAAGAGTCGTGCGGAGCGCAATCTGTGTGTCGGAGTTGTTGAGGTGTGTGTGTGTGTGTGTTGTAACACAACTAATCTCTTGAACTACCACCTCATCATTTAACATGATACTAACACACATCAAAGCGCTGCTGCGGGCCACACACTCTCAACTGTGTGTGTATGTGTGGGATTATGCAATTACATTTCCCTCTCTTTTTCACTCATTCCAGCGTGATGTCATCACCTTAAGTCTTTCTTTCATGTCTTGTCTTTCTGTATGTCTGAAGGACGGTAACAGTAGCTGCGGCGTCTGCTTCACTCGTATCTGTGTGATGTGGAATGACGGCAAAAAATAATTTTCTTACTTAGAGTTTTGTCTTGTTTTCCAGTAAAAACATTTAAGAATTCTTAAATCAAGATACATTTACTTGATAAGGAAAATTAATTAAGATTAATGCTGTTGAATCGATTAATCGCGATTAATCGCACGTAACATAAAAGTTTGTACACACACACATACACTATATATTTACAAACTTATGTTAGATGCAATTAATTGCGATTAATTGATTTGACAGCGCTACTTAAGATATATATTTACAAAATTTTATGTTAGATGCAATTGATTGCGATTAATCGATTTGACAGAGCTACTTAAGATATATATTTACAAAATTTTTAGATGTGATTGATTGCGATTAATCGATTTGACAGCACTACTGAAGATATATTTACAAAATTTTGTTAGATGTGATTAATCGCGATTAATCGATTTGACAGCACTACTTAAGATATATATTTTCAAAATTTTGTTAGATGTGATTAATCGCGATTAATCGATTTGACAGCACTACTTAAGATATATATTTACAAAATTTTGTTAGATGTGATTAATCGCGATTAATTGATTTGACAGAGCTACTTAAGATATATATTTACAAAATTTTATGTTAGATGCGATTAATCGTGATTAATCGATTTGACAGCTTTACTTAAGATATATATTTACAAACTTTTATGCTAGATGCGATTAATCGCAATTAATCAATTTGACAGCATTACTTAAGATATATATTTACAAAATTTTGTTAGATGCAATTGATTGCGATTAATCGATTTGACACCACTACTTAAGATATATATTTACAAAATTTTATGTTAGATGCGATTGATTGCGATTAATCAGTTTGACAGCATTACTTCAGATATATATTTACAAAATTTTGTTAGATGTGATTAATCGCGATTAATTGATTTGACAGCTTTACTTAAGATATATATTTACAAAATTTTGCTAGATGCGATTAATTGTGATTAATCGATTTGACAGCACCACTTAAGATATATTTACAAACTTACGCTAAATGCGATTAATTGCGATGAATCGATTTGACAGCACTACTTAAGATATATATTTACAAACTTGTATGTTAGATGCGATTAATCGTGATTAATCGATTTGACAGCACTACTTAAGATATATATTTACAAACTTGCATGTTACATGCGATTAATCGTGATTAATCGATTCGACAGTACTACTTAAGATATATTTACAAACTTTTATGTTAGATGCGATTAATCGTGATGAATCGATTCGACAGCACTACTTAAGATATATATTTACAAACTTGTATGTTAGATGCGATTAATCGTGATTAATCGATTCAACAGCACTACTTAGGATATATATTTTAGGGCTGTCAATAGATTAAATTTTTTTTAAATCGCGATTAATCGCGCACTTATCATGAAATTAAGCATACACCTTTTTTCTTGTTTAACACGTCCATTTTGCCACCATTTCCTATATCCAGCAAAGTAAACCATCAGATTGAAGTGTGAATTTCACAAAACTATATTTTTCCAGCTTTTTTAAAGGTAAATTTCCAAAAACTTTCCAAAAAAGAACACCAAATAACCAAATGATATCATTTCATATAATTCATACATTTATGTAGGCTACACCAAAGCACCCATAAAAAAAGAATCACAGCAAAAAAGAAGCGTTTCAGAATTCACAGTGTATGTGCAACAGAGAGCTTGTTTACATTTTAGACAAGTCACAGGACCACATGGAGATGCCAAAAACACCTAAACCAACCGCCTTGACCTGCATATCTACTAAAGTACACAGCAACATACACAGGACAAATCGAAACATTATCCTGAATGTGTGTGAAAACAACGTGAATGTACTGAAATGTGTCTGTGCATAAATACAATGTGCGATCAGTGCGTCGAGAGCGCTCATACATGATTTGTTTGCACATCAATACAACAGACTCACGCGTGCTTCTGTACGTCACCGCAATCGTCTTTACTTTGACTGCAGTCCTCATCCATCAAAAGCTTCATAGCAAGAAGCAAGTTTGCTTTATCCAGCCGAGAAACATAGTTTGCATATCATCTGGCCATGCAGCGGTGGGATATTTCGACGTTCCGTTCAGACAGGAACAGCGCGATGCGGGAGAGCTCGCGCTCCTCAGATACAATGACACAATATGACAGAGAGTTCGTGTTTTAAAGCGAAACAGACACTGGAATGAATAATTCTCTGTGCCATCTCTGATATAATCAGCATGGACTTTAAGATCATCTAACTGCGTGATGTAAATTACGTTATTACGCAATTTCACATGCTTCCATAATTTTTTCGCGTTAAACGCGTCAAATTATTTTAACGTGTTAATGATTTTGAATTAATCGCATGCGTTGACGTGTTAAAGTTGAAAGCCCTAATATATTTACAAACTTATGCTAGATGCAATTAATCGCGATTAATCAATTTGACAGCACTACTTAAGATATATATTTACAAACTTTTATGTTAGATGCGATTAATTGTGATTAATCGATTTGACAGCACTACTTAAGATATATATTTACAAACTTTTATGTTAGACGCGATTAATCGTGATTAATCGATTTGACAGCACTAAAGATATATTTACAAACTTTTATGTTAGATGCGATTAATTGTGATTAATCGATTTGACATCATTACTTAAGATATATATTTACAAACTTTTATGTTAGATGCGATTAATTGTGATTAATTGATTCGACAGCACTACTTAAGATATATATTTACAAACTTTTATGCTAGATGCGATTAATCGTGATTAATCGATTTGACAGCACTACTTAAGATATATATTTACAAACTTTTATGTTAGATGCGATTAATTGTGATTAATCAATTTGACAGCACTACTTAAGATATATATTTACAAACTTTTATGTTAGACGGGATTAATCGTGATTAATCGATTTGACAGCACTAAAGATATATTTACAAACTTTTATGTTAGATGCGATTAATTGTGATTAATCGATTTGACATCATTACTTAAGATATATATTTACAAACTTTTATGTTAGATGCGATTAATTGTGATTAATTGATTCGACAGCACTACTTAAGATATATATTTACAAACTTTTATGTTAGATGCGATTAATCGTGATTAATCGATTTGACAGCACTACTTAAGATATATATTTACAAACTTTTATGTTAGACGGGATTAATCGTGATTAATCGATTCGACAGCACTACTTAAGGTATATTTACAAACTTTTATGCTAGATGCGATTAATCGCAATTAATTAATTTGACATCATTACTTAAGATATATATTTACAAACTTTTATGTTAGATGCGATTAATTGTGATTAATCAATTTGACAGCACTACTTAAGATATATATTTACAAACTTTTATGTTAGATGCGATTAATTGTGATTAATCGATTTGACAGCACTACTTAAGATATATATTTACAAACTTTTATGCTAGATGCGATTAATCGCAATTAATCAATTTGACATCATTACTTAAGATATATATTTACAAACTTTTATGCTAGATGCGATTAATCGCAATTAATCAATTTGACAGCACTACTTAAGATATATATTTACAAACTTTTATGCTAGATGCGATTAATCGTGATTAATCGATTTGACAGCACTACTTAAGATATATATTTACAAACTTTTATGTTAGATGCGATTAATTGTGATTAATCAATTTGACAGCACTACTTAAGATATATATTTACAAACTTTTATGTTAGACGCGATTAATCGTGATTAATCGATTCGACAGCACTACTTAAGGTATATTTACAAACTTTTATGCTAGATGCGATTAATCGCAATTAATTAATTTGACATCATTACTTAAGATATATATTTACAAACTTTTATGTTAGATGCGATTAATTGTGATTAATCAATTTGACAGCACTACTTAAGATATATATTTACAAACTTTTATGTTAGATGCGATTAATTGTGATTAATTGATTCGACAGCACTACTTAAGATATATATTTACAAACTTTTATGCTAGATGCGATTAATCGCAATTAATCAATTTGACATCATTACTTAAGATATATATTTACAAAATGTTATGTTAGATGCGATTAATCATCTTGTTTTCTGAAAAGTGTATTAAAATTAAGTGAGTTTATACTTAAAACAAGAACAAATATCTTCCAACTGGGTAAAAAAAAAATAACTTACTTCAAAGAGAAAACAAGATTATTGTTATCTGACCCCACTGACAGATAAGCATAAACTCACCAAATTTTTTTTTTTAATTTTTTTTAGAAAACAAAACTCGATATCTTAAGTCATTTTGATTCTCAAGTAAATGTATCTTAATTTAAGATTTTTTTGTAGATATTTGTACTGGAAAACATAAAAATACTGAGTAATAAATTTTTTTTTTTTTCACATTACATTGCGCTACACTGGATTTCTTAAAGGTAAAGCACACTCACGTCACAAAAGGAGATGTTTAGCAGAATGTTCAGACTGCTTTTTTCATATAATGAAAGTGGATGGGGAAAAAAGCACTTCAAAATAGTACTATGAAAGTTGAAGAATAGACTAAAATGAAAGTCATTTTTCCCTTCTTGCATAGTTCTCAAATCTCTTTTGTGCATAAACATTTTGTATCACACCAGATTATGCCTTCTGAACACTTCAAACATTTCCGAAGGATCATGTGACTCTGAAGACTGGAGTAATGATGCTGAAAATTCAGCTTTGATTACAGGAATTAATTACATTTTATATTATATTCATGTAGAAAACAGCTATTTTAAACTGTAAAATATTTCACAATTTTTATTGTATTTTTGATCAAATAAATGCAGCCTTGGTGAGCAGAAGAGACTTTTGAATGTTTTTAATATACAACTACAGTCACATTCATATTAAACTAGTCACATTTCAACAACACTTGATAAACTAGTTACTATTAAATTACCTTCATATTCAAACTAAAGTGGATCACATGGAAACTCTCAGTCAGTGTTAAATTTCAGTGAATCACTATTAAACTACAGTCATATTTCGAACTCTCTCTTACACAGAAGTGACTCTGCTAACGGATGGTTCACGTTATTTTATAAAGCGAATTACGAAACTACAATTTTCCTAAAGTTACTGTTCCACCTCATACGAGCCGCTGCCAGCATTCATCCCCTGCTTTCATTACTGCGCTTTAGAGTCTCACACGGGACAGAGTTTGAGCCCAAAACAGCCCTCGGGGTTTAAGCTACACACCAGTGGACGATGACATCACTGTGCGGGCACACACACCTCAGGCTATATGTGTGTGTGTATGTGTTTTCCGGCCATCTTGAGTTTCCTCAGCAGTGGAGCTCCAGGCCTCTGGCTGTCATGTGTGTGTGTGTGTGTGTGTGTGTTTTTTACTCGGCTGTCGTGCGCTCATAGAGCTGGAACATGTTTCTAGAGTAGCTTTTAACAAGCGATCACGTTTACCAACCGACTCACACTGACTAATGCAATACAACACTGCACACCACATAAAACACACACACAGAGTTAGTGGGGAAAGTCACGCTAATGGCTGAGAGTGTGTGTAGTTTAAAGCGTTCAACGGTTTGGGGTCTGTAAGATTTCTTTTAATTGTTTTTGAAAGAAGTCTCTTCTGCTCACCAAAGCTCCATTTATTTGATCAAAAACACAGTAAAAATTATTACAATTTAAAATACCTGTTTTCTATGTGAATATATGTTAAAATGTAATATATTCCTGTGATCAAATCTGAATTTTCAGCATCATTACTCCAGTCTTCAGTGTCACATGATCCTTCAGAAATCATTCTGATATGATGATTTGCTGCTCAAGAAACATTTCTGATTATTATCAATGTTGAAAACAGTTCATATTTATGTGGAAAATGTGACATTTTATTCTTTTGTAACATTATAAATGTCTTTACTGTCACTTTTGATCTATTTAATGCAACTATGCTGAATAAAAATGAATTCTTTCAAAAAAAATTAACACTGACCCCAAACTTTTGAATGATAGTATAGTTTAAATGTGAGTCGAAGACTAGTTTGAATGTGGCTGTAGTTTTGTGACTTGTTTGGATAGTGAGCGCAGTTTTAACATTTTAATCTTAATTTTCAGTGAGATTGTGTAGTTTAATCATTTAAGACTTAATCTATTTTAAATTTGACTAATTTAAGATTAACAGTTGTTAAAAAGTGGCTAGTTCATCTGCTGCCATTTGACTACTGAGTGAAATGGGACTGAAGTGTACTTTTAAGTGTACTTAAAGGGATCCTATTCTGCTTTTTTTCCATGTTCATCTTTCTTTAGTGTGTAATGTTGCTGTTTGAGCATGAAAAAGCTCTGCAAAATTATATTTTATATATAAGTGTCACTGTTTCTGAACTCCCTGAAACGCCTCCATTGTAGTCTTGAGTTTTCAACACGTCACAATATTCCTCATTTAAATAATTCATACGCAGAATAAAGGGGCGGGGCCTGGTTGAGTTAGTTAGTAGTGTGTTACGGTAAGGGGTGGGACATCTCGCAAACACAATCAAAGCGCTTGACCAATCACAACACACTGGTCCAGCCGACCAATTAGAGCACATTGTGCTTTTCAGAAGGAGGGGCTTCATAGAGACAGGAACTAAACAGAGCGTTACTGACAGACTGGGAAGAGAGGAGCTGCAACAACGGAGAATATGAGGATTCAAGCATGAAAACCTGTTCTAGTAGAGACAAAAACAACATCAAGACTTTGAAAAAGGCATAAAAGGTCCACTTTAAAATGTCAGTGCAGTTCAAATGTACTATTCTGACTGAAACTTTCCAACAGAGAGGAGAAAACTGAATTACACACTTCAGTTACTGAACCACTCACACACACTCACACACTCCCAAACCAGCAGCCTCAAGATCTTATCTGACTCAACAGTACTTAACACAACACTTAACTGAAACTAGACACTGAGAGAGATAGAGTTAGTGGGAAAGAAAGAGTAGAGGGTAATGCCACGCTGGTGATACCATCATCATCATCATCCTCATCTGGTTTAAAACAATAGTCAGAGCGGAGGGAGGCAGGCGGGTGAAGGGAACGGCTCAGTCACTCTCACCTGAAGGTGTGTCTGACAGCTGAAACCAGAGACGCTTTTAAGGTTTCCGGTTACCGCGGTAACCAAGCAGAAAAATAGGGTGAGAGCTCGACTGCTTCCTTTCATCTCCTTAAACCAGACTGAATGATAAGAGATGCGCCGATGATGGATGTTGAATTCAGTCAAGAGCAGTAAAACAGTGTCAGTCAGAAATCAACGATGTTCACCATAGAGAAAATAACAAAACTGCTATAGTTACTAATGTAACAGGATGTCATGCTGTCAACCAAAGCAAAAAATGCAATTAAATAAAATAACAGTTTGAACAAGATTCTTGCGGGTCATTAAAAAATGTACAATTTTAAAATAAAATTCCTAAATATAATTTTTAAGTGATTTTACATTTGGGGATGGAAAAAAGGGAATCACGATAGATGTTGTAGATGATAATAGTGTATATTTTCTCTCATCTTTTTGAACGGGTAGCTGGAAGTAGTGACGCAAAGGCATTTCAAAATAAGAGTCCCGGTGTATTTTGGGGTTGTTTAGAATTAACCCGCTGGTGTCAGAAATCTTGAATATTTTGGAGCACAGACTGAAGTTTGGTCTTTTTTTAAAGACGACACTTGGCAGATTATTGCTGAAGTGAAAAAAGTTTTAAAAAGTTAACCTAAAGTTAAAGAATTGTACGTTATTGCTATGAAAAATGCACAGAAATACTATTTTCAATTTTAATATGAAATACATATTTTCAAAAACACGTTTTACACTAAAACTTCAAGAAAATCAAAGCCATAAATCTAAACAAGTTGTGCTCCAAATCTGAGGTTGATATCTCAAAAAATGAGCTTTCAGTAAGATTTTGTTTGGGTGCAGTACCAAAAGTTTTCACTAGGTGAAATTTGTCTCCCATTCATTTACAATGCGCTCATTATTGACCAAGAGGAGTACAAGTGTGAATACTTTTTTTGTGTGTGTGTATGTTCACATCGCAAGTGCCAAAACCTTTACCAAGTTTTGTACCATTCAGATGAAGTAAAAATTTTTTTTTTTAAAAAACGTAAAATTTTTCAGTCAAAAATGACCAAAGAGCACCAGAGGGAAAGGAAAGACTACGTACATTATTACCAATGCACTTATATATACTGTATATACCAAAAAAAAAAAAAAAAACTATGGTACTATATTTACTATGGTAAATATTTGTAAATGACTGAGATAAATCTGTGTTTAGTAAGGTGAGTATCCAGAGGAATCATCATTTCATCATTCATGTGAATTCAGACATTTGTGGAGACGCTGTCACTGCACGGATGAATTTAACACATGCTTGTGTGTGTGTGTGTGTGTGTGTGTGTGTGTGTGTGTGTGTGTGTGTGTGTGCCTGCATTTGCAGCTGTTTAGTTTGGCTTGGCTTCAGAGACATTAATACTATTGCATCTTTCCTTCAGATGAGTGGCGGGAGAGTCAGATTTCTGTAGCCCTACTTACACACACACACACACACACACACACACACACACACACAAAGCACACAGGTTTTCAGGTCACAATTCAGCCACTTTATGTTACAATTTAATGGATTTAGAGATCATAATATATCAATAACTTATATGAAATTTTGAAATATGAACATGTCAAAATGCAAAACATTGTAATGGTCCCAAAATATAATTTCTTATTGTTTTTCTTGAAATTTGGGGTGAAATTTGGACATTTCTTGACTGTATACATAATACATAAAATAGAGTTTAATGACCTTTTAAATTGTTCTACTGAAACTATGAGGTTATAAGAGAGAATTTGCACTGAAGACGCTTGAATTAAACTGCTCTGAATGTGTATCTTTCTTCAGATTCACAGAGAGAAGCTCTTCTGAAAGCTAATAAGATGTCTACAGACACACAGCATTTACGGCGTCATATTTGCATCAGATGCGAAGGCTGTTCCAGAAGGTAGGCGGCATAATTATGTTGCCTTCTAAGATCCCTTATTTTGGCCAAATTTAAGGCAGTGTCACATGCATGCTTCACAGAAGAAAATAAAATTCATAATGGCCAATAATTTGTTCAATGCTAAAAACCACATTTAAATGATAAAATAGTTTAATATAATTAAAAACAGGCCATTATGCTTATTAGAGTATTGCATAATTTCCTTATCAGCATGTAAATGCCAGACTCTATTGTAATCAATTATGTGGCCTATGTTGAGCGTTTCAAATCAGATTCATTTGATTTTGCATACAGCAGGGCAGATCACTGGGATTTGAAACGGAGCCAGAGAGAGAGAGAGAGAGAGCAGGAGGTGATGCGAGGTAGTGACACAGGAGGTATGGAAGTAATTTGTGAGTGAATTGGCTGACTGATTTTTAAGCAGTTTCTGAGGAGAAGCACACCGTCACACACACACACACACACACACACACACACACACACACACACACACACACACACACACACACACTCTCTGTCTGACTCGCCACCGTCTCATTTGCTCTCGGAGAGAAAGAAAGAAAAACATGAGGTATATTGTTATTTTACCAGTCAAAAGTTTGAATACATCTACTCTGTATTCTGGCTATTTTCCACATGTTCCACAATAATAGTGCAGTAATGAAAACACTGAAATTAGACAGAAGTATGGGAATGATGTAGTGAGCTAAACATGTGACACAAATGAAAACACTCTCATTTTTGAGCTTCTTCTTTGTCTAGATTCCAGCTTTGCTCACTCTAATGTCTAATCAACGCTCTTAACAACATAAACTCTTTTTTTAATAAAAATAAAATTAATCAATAAAGCTTACGTTAAAAATGAATGTGCACGAGTTAACAAAAGTCTCTTTCAAACATGCGTACAGTACTACACACTATACATTGTATGTGTTTTATTGCCAGAAAAATTACTCTGACCATCTCTCCGAGGAGACACAAGGAATTCTCTCCTCTGCCAGATTCCCAGAAAAACTGACACACACACACAGAGAGAGAGAGAGAGAGAAAGTGAGTCCCATTCCGGCTCTGCACAGCATTCCGATTCCTTATTTTATTCCAAATGTGAAAAGCAAACAGTATCTGAGTGCAAATGTCACTTCGGTATCATTTCCTGAAATCCGTTCTTTATTATTCTGACTGTGTCACAGACTAAAGGAATAACTCACCCTTAACCTGTATGACTTTATATATTCTGTGGAGCACAAAAGGAGAGGTTTAGCTGAATGTTCATGCTGCCGTTAAGCTCCAAAATTAACGAAGAAATGCACAAAGATTTGAGAGCACACATTTTTTATCATCTAAAACATGCGAATTAAAAATCATGCTTTGATAAATTATAATTATAAAAAACTGACATAAAAAAATCGAAATTATGACATACAAAGTCAATTATGAGATAAGAAGTCATAAATATGACAAAAAGTTTTGACAAAAGGTCATTATAAGATAAGTCATAGTTATGACATAAGTCGAAATTATGATAACATGTCCAAACTGACAAGAAGTCATAATTATTATATAAAAGTCATATTTATGACAAGTCAAAGTTATGAGATAAAAAGTAAATTATGATAAAAAGTAAATTATGACATAAATCGTCAAAGAAAAAAAAAATAGATAAGTCTATTATGACATAAGTCAAAATTATGAGATAAAAAGTCAATTATAAGATAGTCAATTATGACCTTAAAATTATGAGATAAAAAGTCAGTTATGACATAAATGTTAATGCTGCTGTTCATGTCAAAATTATAATATGAAAAGTTGTAATTATGATGTAGAAAGTCAAAATTATGAGATAGACAATTATGAGATAAAAATTTAATTATGACAAGTTCATATTATGAGATAAAAGTCAAAGTTATGAGATACGTTTATTATGAGATAGTCAGTTATGATGGAAAAATTATGAGATAAAAGTAAACATTAATAGATAAAATGTCTATCATGACAAGTCAAAATTATGAGATAAAAGTCAAAATTATGAGATAAAAATTCAATTATGGCATAAATGTTCATGTAGCTGTTCATGTCAAAATTATAACAGAAAGTTGTAATTATGATGTTAAAAGTCAAAATTGAGATAGGCAATTATGAGATAGTCAATTAAGACGTCAAAATTATGAGATAAAAAGTAAAAATTATTAGATAAATTTTCATGCTGTTCATCTCAAAATTATAATATAGAAAGTCATAATTATGATGTAGAAAGTCAAAATTATGAGATAAAAAGACAATTAAAGGATAAAAAGTCAATTATGACAATTCAAAGTTATGAGATAAAAAGTAAAAATGATACCGGTAGTACGTCGGTAGTTTCAGTTTCACTTTAAATAAATTAGTTTAGTCTTATTCTTAGATTTTTCATTCCTGTTCTGTTCTGGATACCAGTAAATTTAAAGGATTTGTTGTGGAATGAGGGGAACTAAAATACACGTTTATTGTGTTTGTTTGTAAACGTTTTGTTTTATTTACTGGCTTTTTACATTAAATTTAACAATAAATTGTGGCTTATACACCAATGCGACTTATCTGTTTTTTTTTACTTTAAACAATTCAGTTTTGTCCCGGCACGACCTATAGGCCTAGTCATGTGTGACTTGTTTTCTGGTGCAGTATGGTAGTGCACTAGTCTTCTGCACTACTTTTATGGTGCTTTAATGGAGTTTTTTGTTGTTTTTTGAGCTTAGCAGCTCCAGTTTCCATCCACTTTAATTGTATGAAAAATAACAGCGTGAATTTTTGTGTTCCACAGAAACAGTCATGCGGGTTTGGATCGGCATGATGGTGAGAAACTACACACGGACAATACGCCCATAAACATAAACATCATAAAGTCGTACTGAAAGTATTGAAACAGTACAAACATATTCTGACAGCGCAGGAAATATTAAAGCTCGCAGACGGCCAAGAGTCCTGCACCAGAGGGGAAGGGCGGCCTTCGTTCTGTTCGTTTAGTCTGGAGGATCCTCAACATCGCTCCGCAGAGAATACTGAATTTCAAACGTGAAATACCTTGAGTGTGCATTTGTGTGTGTAACATCTCGCACAATCCAGCTTGTGCTTCCTGTAGGGAAAACCGTCAGCTTTAATGTCCTGAAACCTGGAGAGTTTATTTTCCCCAGGTGACTCTTTTTTTCTGTCCTTCTATCCATTTGTTTCTGTACCTCTGTTCCAGAATGACTTTAACAGTCTAAGAGTTCAGAAGAATTATGTGTTTATGTGTTGTGTGTAGTTGTGTCGTTTCAAGATGGCCCTAACAAACACAGATCAAACCGTGAGGGGAAACACACCGCATATTCACATAACACATATTTGGCAGGACACCACTGGGATTTTTTGTGTTATAGATTATGTTCAGAATGAAATACTAGTGTACTGCTGGGGAAAAAAAGAAAGAAAAAAAAAAAAAAAAAAAAACCCAGTTTGAACCAGCCTAAGCTGGTTTGCTGGTCTTCCTGCCCCACCAAATATCAAGTGGCCCCTCTAAAATGACTTTTTCATAAAACTAGCCAACCAGACCAGCTAACACCAGCAAACTACCTGTATAGTCATGCTAGACGCCATATTGAATTTTAACGCAGATGAAAACGAGGATAGACGTTCAGTCTTTACAATGGCGCACACTTTATAAAGGTCCTAGATCACGTCATTTTCACATCTTCAAAACTGCTTCATGGAGTTTTTGTCTACTGAAAGTTTTTTCAGAAAGACGTATCATCAGCTGAACAGTTGATAAACTGCAGTACAATCCACTGAACACACTGTACTTCTGTCCCTCACAGCCTCATATCATTTTAATATATTTAATATTTTTATATAATTTTAATGGAATGAGATAAAATGACATAATTATGAGATAAAAGTCATAAGTATGACAAGTCAGAACACAAAAAGTTGAAATTATGACAAAAAGTCATAATTATGAGATAAAAAAAAACCTTAATTACGACATAAGTCAGAATGTGACAAAAAATTTAACTTATGAGATAAAAAGTCAAAATTTAAACAAAAAGCCATAATTATGACTTAAAAAGTCAAAAATAATTAGATAAAAATGCATAATTGTGACAAGTCAAAATATGACCGTCTAAATTATGAGATAAAAAGTCAAAATTATGAGATAAAAGCCATAATTATGACATAAAAAGTCAAAAATAACTAGATAAAAATGCATAATTGTGACAAGTCAAAATATGACCGTCTAAATTATGAGATAAAAAGTTAAAATTATGAGATAAAAGCCATAATTATGACATAAAAAGTCAAAAATGAGACAAAAAGACATAATTATGATATAAAAAGTCAAACATAATTAGATAAAAATGAATAATTGTGACAAGTCAAAATATGACAGTCAGGCTTGAGATAAAAAGTCAAAATTATGAGATAAAATCCATAATTATGACATAAAAAGTCAAAAATAACTAGATAAAAATGCATAATTGTGACAAGTCAAAATATGACCATCTAAATTATGAGATAAAAAGTTAAAATTATGAGATAAAAGCCATAATTATGACATATAAAGTCAAAAATAACTAGATAAAAATGCATAATTGTGACAAGTCAAAATATGACCGTCTAAATTATGAGATAAAAAGTTACAATTATGAGGTAAAAGCCATAATTATGACATAAAAAGTAATAAATGAGACAAAAAAGGCATAATTATGACATAAAAAGTCAAAAATAATGTAGATAAAAATGCACAATTGTGACCAGTCAAAATATGACAGTCAAACTTATGAAATAAAAAGTAAAAATTATGAGATAAAAGCCATTATGAGATAAAAAGTAGTAAATGAAACAAAAAGGCATAATTATGACATAAAAAGTAAAAAATAACTAGATAAAAATGCATAATTGTGAAAATATGACATTAAAACCTATGAGATAAAAAGTAAAATTTATGAAATAAAAGCCATAATTATGACATAAAAAGTAAAAAAAAAAAAAACGAGACAAAAAGTCATAATTATGACATAAGAAGTCAAACTTATGAGATAAAGTCATAATTGTGACAAAATACTTTTAATGTCACAATTATGACTGTCATAATACATTATAATTATATCATAATTATCATAATTGTCATTATTATGACTTTTTAACTCATAATTTCAACTTTTTATCTTATAATTTTGACTTGGTATCCGATAATTTTATTTGATGTCATCATTTTGACTTTCTGTGTAATAATCATGATTTGCCGAGGCATGGTTTTTTCTCACAGTATGTGGCAAAAACTGGGCTTCCACAGGTTCAGACATGTAAACGTCATTCGTTACTGAAACGCGGCATGTAAATGTTTTGATGTCACATCGAGCTGGGACAGGCGGTGGTGAATCATCTGCTCAGTGCTGCATGTGTGTGTTTGGCTGCTGTTTTGGTGTGTGTTTGATATATTTAGTGTGCACATGACTGTTGTGTGTGTTGAGCGTGTGGTTTGGTCTCCATCACTTCTCCCCTGATACAGTTACAAGGTCAGACATTCTCCCTTCCCATCAGCCCCCCCCCCCCCCCCCCCCCCCCCCCCCACAGGGCTAAATACCCCCTCCGTGCCCTGTGGAGGGGTAAAGAGAAGCCGCGGGAACTGTTAGCATGTTACCAGGGGCAATGAGAGCGCAAACAGACATGAGAAGGTTTGGGTTTCTCTTGAGGGGCGCCGCATGACCGAAAATAACAAAATAAAACACTGACCCTGGAGAGCCAAGCTGACTGACGGCGCTAACCGCTCCAGTTTACACAACTCTGAGTCCAGACCCACAAGTTTTGCTCTGGTTCACGGTGACATAGTGGGTTTGTTCTGTTTTCTTTTCTTCAAGGCGATGTGAAATTAAATAGGACCTATTCTGCTCTTTTCCATGTTCATCTTTCTTTTGTGTGTAATGTTGCTGTTTGAGCATTAAAAAGTCCCTCTATCAGTTTCTTATAGACAGAGATGAGGTTACATGGAGAGCAAATGCTGCTTCAGACTCCAAAAATGGCTCAGATCTTACTGTATTCTTCTATTTTTTCCCAGGAAAAACACCTGAGCCGTAGTTGAAGCTTGAACGCAACAGAGCTCTGAAAGAGAAACCTCTGAGCAATACAATCCAGATCTGAAGAAGTGTGTCAAGTTTCTTAGATACACAGATCTGTTTGTGTTTCCCAGATACAGACTCATCTTTACTTTTCCTCTGGAGTGTCCGGATCGTCTGCCATGCGTCCCTGGCAGAGGCTTCAAAGCCAACACTAATGCTATTACTAGCTCAGTAATGTGTGCGTCTCAAAGTTAAAGCGCTGGAGTTAAGATATTGAGACCATGCAGAGCGAAACGTCTCAGTTATGCTCGGCAGCGTCTCAAGTTAACCGTCCGAGTTTAACGTGTGTTCCCAAGGGAAAGGTCGAGTCTTAAGCACGTCTATTAATACACACACATTTAAAGACGGTCACACATGCACAATGATGAAACCCAGAACGAGGACAGCTGCTAGCTTTAGCTGTTGATCTGAGATCGATATCATAAAAACAGCAAATACTGTACGAGTGTTTTCAGTCTCTTGTTGACTTTCTTTTTCAATTTCTGACAAAGATGGGACACTTTTTAGCAGCAAAATGTAAATGAGGTATGTTAAGTTCATAATTGATTATTTATCTTGTATTCTGTCATTCTTGTGCTTCCGCAGAGGATGATGGGAAATGTAGTTTCTGTGTCTTTATAAAACTGTATCATTATGACCCTTCTTCAACAGTACACAAACTGAATAAAACTAATTCAATCAATATTCACAATTAAAACTGAATGAACGATTATCTTCCAGCATGATACATTTATTCACACATCCCAACTCCGAATTTATAATAGAAATGAATAGAAATAAAGTGGAGGAATGTCAGAAGAATGAGGTAAATATTCATGCAACTTTCTTAATGCACATTCATGAACAATTCATCCTGTTCCAAATATGAACAATATTTGTCTTCATAATCTTTTATCAAAATGCGGTTGTTCAAGAGATGTTTATGAAAGAAGTCTCCTCTGCTCACCAAGCCAGCTCACCAAGCCAGCAACCACCAAGAATACCTCAACAACCACATAGCAACACCCTGGCAACCACCCTACGTACCCTAGCAATTAAATAGCAACACCCTAGCAACCTCCTAGTAGCCACCAGAATACCCTAGCAGCGGGATAGCATTACCCTTGCAGCCACATTGAATACCCTAGCAACCGCACAGCAACACCCTAGCAACCACCCAGAATACTCTAGCAATTGAATAACAACATCCTTGCAACCACATAGCAACACCCTAGCAATGACCCAGAAAACCCTAACAACTGAATAATGACATCCTAGCAAACACCCAGAATATCTCAACAACCACATAGCAACACCCTGGCAACCACCCTGCGTACCCTAGCAATTAAATAACAACACCCTAGCAACCTCCTAGTAGCCTCCAGAATACCCTAGCAGCGGGATAGCATTACACTAGCAACCACATTGAATACCCTAGCAACTGCACAGCAACACCCTAGCAACCACCCAGAATACTCTAGCAACTGAATAACAACTTCCTAGCAACCGCATAGCAACACCCTAGCAACGACCCAGAAAACCCTAACAACCAGATAGCAACACCCTGGCATTCACCCCGAGTACCCTAGCAACTGAAAAGCAACACCCTAGCAACCTTCTAGTAACCACCAGAATACCTTAGCAATGGCATACCAATACCCTAGCAACCACTTTGAGTACCCTAGCAACCACATAGCTGCACCCTAGCAACTACTCAGAATACCCTAGCAACTGAATAATGACATACTAGCAACCACTCAGAATACTATAGCAACCACATAGCAACACCCAGCAACCACATAGTAACACCCTGGCAACCACCCCAGGTACCCTAACAACTAAATAGCAACACCCTAGCAACCTCCTAGTAACCACCAGAATACCCTTGCAGCAGCATAGCAACACCCTAGCAGCCACCCGAGTACCCTAGCAACTGATAGCAACACCCTAGCAACCTCCTAGTAACCACCAGAATACCCTAACAGCGGCATAGAAATACCCTAGCAACCACATTGAGTACCCTAGCAACCGCATAGCAACACCCCAGCAACCACCCAGAATACCCTAGAAACTGAATAACAACTTCCTAGCAACCACATAGCAACACCCTAGCAACCACCCAGAATACCCTAACAATCACATAGCAACACCCTGGCAACCACCCTGAGTACCCTAGCAACTGAATAGCAACACCCTAGCAACCTCCTAGTAACACCAGAATAACCTAGCAGCAGCATAGCAATACCCTAGCAACCACATTGAGTACCCTAACGTTGCAAAGCAACACTCTTGCAACCACCCAGAATACCCTAGAAACTGAATAACAACACCCTAGCAACCACCCAGAATACCCTAGCAACTGCATAGCAACACCCAAGCATCCACCCAGAATTCCCTAACAATTACATCGCAACAACCTGGCAACTACCCAGAGTACCCTAGCAACTGAATAGCAACACCCTAGCAACTTCCTAGTAACCACCAGAATACCCTAGCACTGCATAGCAACACCCTAGCAACCATCCAGAATATCAGTCTGTTTTTCTGAAGAACTGTATGGCCTTCAAAACCTTCCAACTTCAAGCTTTTAAAACTTTTTAAACTTTCTGATCAGGCTTTCTCAAGCCAACATAAAAGTTTGTCAACAAACTTTTTTTTATCTAGTTTATTCCTGTGATCAAAGCTGAATTTTCAGCATCATTACTCCAGTCTTCAGTGTCACATGATCCTTCAGAAATCATTCTGATATGATGATTTGCTGTTCAGGAAACATTTATGATTATTATCAGTGTTGAAAATGGTTGTGCATGTCCACAGGACACCACTGCAAATGGCTGTCCCCTCAAATCGTGCCCTATTTAAGGGTATACGGGGTGATTTCGGACACAGACAGTGCTTTTCTATTCCACTGCACTGCTTTTCCATTGTTTTTCTATGTAAACATGCGCTAGATGGACGCGTTTGACCATTGTACTCGTGTCTCGCACATGACACGGCATTCTAAAACTGCAAAAACGTGTGGAATGAACCCTTGTGGCCGCTTCACACAGAATGAATTTTTACAGTTAAAAATGGGAAATGCAGGTTAGTAGAGCAAAAAAGTGAACTTCTTTTAACTTAAGTGCGTCGTTTTTAGATCGCCATTGTGGTGAGAAATCGAGTCCCCCCAGGAATCGCGTCTCCTTAAGGACCCCAAGTGATCCCGTTGGTTAACAGACTTTTAATAGGTAGTATTTTTAGCGCCTGATTACAATTCCTGCAAAATCACATTATGATTTATATCGTTTAAAATGCGTTATAATGACAATCAATGTATTTTAAATGACATGGTTCATATACAAGTATATAACTGAAGCTATAGGTTGTGAAATCAACTATGTCTTGATTAATTATAACCTGAAGCTATTGGTTATAATTAGTCAAGACATCACGCTAACAATTTCTGATCAGGCATTACCGCCTGGGTCCTAAAGGAGACCCGATTCCTCAGGGGGGACTTGGTGTGTCGCTGCAAAAGATGCGAGACGCGAGTGCATCAGTTAAAGACGTCCGTCTAGAGCTTTGAAAAACAATGTAGCAACAAAGTAAAAAATGGAATGGAAAACGTGTTGTGTGTGTGTGCAAAGGTCTCTGGGTAATGATGTGTCTGAAGGGTTAAATTCCTGCGGCGTCCTGCGGGCCGTGATAGTCCTGTTTAATGTAAACACTGAAAGAACACACGGACGACAGCATGATTAATGAAGGGGGGAGGGAGAAGGAAAAATGTGATGTGTAACAGAGAGGGAGGAGAGGAGAGGAAAAGACCAAGCGATGATATGAAGTGAATTACAGCGTGTGTGTGAGTTTATTTAAACATTAAGGTCTATGAGACACACACAGCTCTGATCTCAGTCAGATATGATAAACACACGGCTGATCTCTTCCACTGAAACACACACCAGCATCCATCACTCACACACCGACACAGAGAGTTGGCCGCCGTCGCTTCTCGTGTTTAGCCTGGCTGAGAATTGGACACATCCATCTGGTTTGATTGAACCAAACATGTTTAAATGCTGAGAAAATATAACAAATATGTCGGCAGGTAAAAGCGGGTGGAAAATGAGCGTTCGGAGGAATTTTTTGTGGAGCCGTTTATGGTTTGTTACAGAAATATGAAACAAGCTGTAAACACTCATTACGAGGGAGACTATACAAACCAACAAAGAGCGACTGTTCTCCGCTCTTCACGTCAGACAACAATCTGGACTAGCTTTGTAAAATGAAACCTAAATCATTACATTTACATTAATGCACTTACAGTGGAAGTCTATGGGGGTTTGAAAGCAGAAAGGTGAAGTGCTTGTATTGATTCTTCCCCACAAAAATGTGTTAAGCGTCTAAATCGGTTGAACTACTTTTTTTGGTGGATGAACACCTGGTTTTGCATTACTAACATCATTCCTCCAGGTTTTACAGCTTAACATGCTTATTTTTTATTTTAACATGTAAAATGTTGATGTTTTGATGATGTACTCTGAAAACAGTGTATTTTAACATTTATCCTGGTCTTGCCCTGTAGACTTACAGACACTGTAAGTGTATTAATGTAAACACAACATTTGCTTATCTTTACAACTGAAATTTGAATTGAAATTATTTTATTTTATTTGCTAATCAACGACAAGTTGGCACACTGTAAAAAATTATTTTCATGATTTATCACAACTTTTTTTCTTTTGTCAAATCAACTTAGATAATTAATATGGTTCAGATGAGTTTCTATTTATTAAACCGATCTCCTTCATTGTATTAACTCAAATATTTAATTTCAATGAACTCAAAATTTTAAGGCAACCACTTAACTTACTTTTTTAAGTTAAACCAACAATATTTTTTTTAAAGTGGCACTTTTCTTTAATGATATTTCAGTTTTATTAAAATTAGTCCTGACTTACACCCTTGATTATGTTTTTGTTCTGGTTGTAGTTCCAGATTTGATTTTGTCTCGTTAAGATCAGTGTTATTTTAGTATTATTTATATACCATTATAGTATTTATTAATATAAATTTTTATATTATTCTATTAATATTAATTCATAATAATTTTATTTTATTTAAATTTTAGTTTGAATAATTTTGTTGTGTTTTTGTCATTTTTTCTATTTCATTTATTTGTTATTTCAATTTTAGTACTTAAGTGTATTTCATTTAGTTGGCGGGCCAACATTTCTAATTTTTTTCTCTTGCGTTTTTTTAGTTTAAGTTTTTCATCTGCTATTTATAATTTATTGTCACACTTTATTTTAATTGATGAAAACTACTTCTAGTTTTAGTTAACAACACTAAAAAATAACTGTACAAAAATCTAAACAAATTTACACAGTAAAATACCATTTTCCATTGAAACAGTAATATATCGTAAAAACAATACATTCTGGGTAATATTATTAGTTGTTTTCGAGGAAGTAACCTATAAGCTGCATCTCATTTCGGAGGCTGCGTCCTCCGGAGGCCGCATTTGAAGGCTGCATACGTCATAGAGGCGGTCTCATTTAAGAAAAGTAATCGTTAGATTGTTAAGTAAGTATTTTATACCTCACGAGGAATAATAGTCAATTTTATTACGGTTACATCCTTAATGACGTATGCAGCCTTCAAATGGAACCTCCGGAGGACGCAGCCTCTGAAATGAGATGCAACTATAGGCTACTTTCTCGAATAAATCACAAAATATTACCCAGAATGCATTGTTTTACAGTATATTACTTCTGTATATTACAATGCATTCTGGGTAATAATATTTGTCGTTTTCGAGAAAATAGCCTATAGACCTCTTTTCTTAAAATGACAAATATTACCCAGAATGCATTGTTTTTATGGTATATCACTGTTACAATGGTATTTTACTGTGTAAATTTGTTTAGTTTTTTTTACAGTCATTTTTTAGAGTGAAGAACAACACTGGTTAAAATCATTATGATCAGTATGTATAGGCCTCGTTTCACAAACAGGGCTTAGATTAAGCCAGGATTAGGCCTTAGTTCAATTAGGATATTTAAAGGCACAATATGTAAGTTTACACCACTAGAGGTCACCTATCCAAACCAAAGGCGTAGCTTGATAACGCCGAAATTGAGAGCAGAATCATGGGAGATGTCGTCTTCACCTCACAGTCGGTGGAAAAGAATCCGACGGGACTCGGGTGGAGATCATGTTCATGGATGAGATTATTAACGTTACTGTAGTATGAAGCAGTGCAGGGTCGAGTGATGCTGGAGCTGAGCGAGGCCGCTGGAGCGATTGCTAATGAGAGACGAGCGCGACACACGGCTCGAGAGCAGTGGGACTTTTATTATGCCGCAGTCGCTGCTTCTGCTTCTTCCTGTCAAGCGTATATGAGGTAATACAGCACAGTTTATCATATTAGATACATTTGAGTGTGTTGAAAATTATGTTATAACGTTACTCTGTGCGTTCGCTCGGCGATATTAGGCAGAAAACGAGATTTAAACAATAAGACAAAACGTGTTTAGTTATATAACATGATTAGTTTTCTGTTGATGAATGTATCCAAACAGTTATTCCCTTGTCTAATAAAACACATAATATACTAAAGCGTCTCTGGTGTTTATGTGGTTTCTACAAAATAAAACCGGAAATCAAGGGTAACGCGTATGATGTCATTGATAGGCGACGCACGGATACGGTCCGTGTCCTGGTTAAAATTCATTATTCTCTGGATTTAAACATTCTTGGAAACAACTGGGATAATGTAAGTACACAAGTCAACAAAATATATAACTGTTATAGTGGATATTTTAATCCAAAAATCTTACATATTGTGCCTTTAAGTGGCTTTTATACACGTGTCTTAGAAAAAAACATTACCGTTGTGCATCTTGAGACAAAACAATGACACTGGCATATTTTAAGATATCTCAGTGCAAGTTTCTTTCAGTTAAAACAGCTCAAACATGCATTTTAGTCCTTAATCCTTGTCTGTGAAACCGAGGGGAAGTGAATATTACCAGCTAAACTGATGTGCCCTGCCATTTAATGCAACAGCGCCACCTGCTGCTACTCTAATGAGTCTGTCCAGTCCAACAACAGTTTCCATTGTTTGGTAGCACCACTTCAGTTGTTTTTTTCTCCTGATATATTTTCCATCAGATTAGAATTGCCTTTAGCTGTCACTGTAACTTGTATTTTAGTGAGTTGAATACATATTTACAATTCTCTCTTTAATTTTGAATGTATTGTTTTATATATTAGGTCATTGTGTTCTAACAAAAAAGTACCAAAAACTACTCTGGTAATGCCATCTTTTGTTTTAGACATGATATAATGGCAATTCCATGTTTTTTTGGCCATGTACAGTACCACGGTAGTACTAAACCATTCCTGGAAGTGTCTTGCAATGTAAATAAATAAGTCATGAATCTGGATATAATTCAGTACCATGTATATATATATATATATATATATATATATATATATATATATATATATATATATAGATGAATACAGTCATTTTTTCTGTGGGTATTTTGTCTTGACATTTATTAGCTGCATGTTTTCTTAATGAGTTCACTTACTAGTGAGTTTTGTTCCTGGAAACAGATTTCTAAAGTGGGTTGAGGTTGTTAGTTGACTGTAGATTAGCTGTGGTTGCGGCTGTGTAGTGTGTGTGTGTGTGATTGTGTGTGTGTGTGTGTGTTTTGGAGTGTGTTCAGTTCTCCTGCGGCCACTAACTCACAGGAACTGTAACGTACAGCACTAACATGGCTGACATTTCCCCCTCTCCGGTAAAAACTCCCAGCCTGTCAGCCAACTCCTCCGCCGCGCTTGTCCAGATCCGTGGAATGCGTGGTGTTGAAAGTGTGTGTGTGTGTGTGTGTTTTCCCCGGTGGGGTGATTGTGCTTTATTTTACGTCCATTTGGCTCTTTCCTGGAGTCTAATTCCTGTGCGCTCAGACTGGAGGTTATGAGCCCTGCAGCTGTGTAGAAACACACACACACACACACACACACACACACACACACACACACACACACACACACACTGTTCAACATCCTCGCATTATTATGGAGGGCTTGTCTGGGGTCAAATACGACTGTTATACTGGGAATTACTGCCTCTCAACACACACACACACACACACAGAGTTTCCAGCGTGCTGCAGCTGTTCTTTGGGTTTGTGTGTCTCTGAGGTATTTTCCCATATTACAATAAGCCCATTAATGCAGCTTTCCCTCCATCTCTCCGTCTCACTCGCTCCTTCGTTACTCTCTCTCTCTCATCAGTGCTGTTTTTATTTCTCTCCGTCTCTCTCGCAGGGACAGAGTCGACACGGCTCTACTGGCGTGACTAACGTATTACAATACTGTCAAAGCATCTGAGTACTCAAGGGCTGTTTGAGGGGTTGTGAAGTTCGGATTGAGACCCTTAACACATGTTTACGCAGAATTCATGTTCTTCTCTACTACGGATTTGTCTTAGTCTGCTATGATTGACAGGCAAGCTACTGATATAATAAACTGATATAATATTGAAATAAAATTATCAGAAGCTTCTGAACATTGTTTACTTATTTCAGACTAATTTCTCAGCAGGATAGATAGATAGATAGATAGATAGATAGATAGATAGATAGATAGAGCGATAGATAGAGCGATAGATAGATACATAGATAGAACGATAGATAGATTGATAGATAGAGCGATAGATAGACCGATAGATAGACCGATAGATAGATAGATAGATAGATAGATAGATAGATAGATAGATAGATAGATAGATAGACTGTTAAATGGATGGATGGATGGAAGGATGGATGGATGGACTGACTGTCAGATAGATAGATAGATAGAACAATATATATATATATATATATATATATAAATATATATATATATATATATATATATAGAACGATAGATAGATAGAACGATAGATAGATACATAGATAGAACTATAGAACCATATATAGATAGATAGATAGACTGTTGGATGGATGGATGGCGGATGGGTGGATGGACTGACTGTCAGAGAGATAGATATATAGATAGAACGATATATAGATAGAACGATAGATAGATAGATAGATAGACTGTTGGATGGATGGACGGATGGGTGGATGGACTGACTGTCAGATAGATAGACAGATAGAATATATATATATATATATATATATATAGATAGATAGATAGATAGAACGATAGATAGAACGATAGACAGATAGAACCATATATAGATAGATAGATAGATAGATAGATAGATAGAACCGTAGATAGATAGATAGATAGACTGTTGGATGGATGGATGGATGGGTGGATGGACCGACTGTCAGATAGATAGATAGATAGAACCATATATAGATAGATAGATAGACTGTTGGATGGATGGATGGCGGATGGGTGGATGGACTGACTGTCAGAGAGATAGATATATAGATAGAACGATATATAGATAGAACGATAGATAGATAGATAGATAGACTGTTGGATGGATGGACGGATGGGTGGATGGACTGACTGTCAGATAGATAGACAGATAGAATATATATATATATATATATATATATAGATAGATAGATAGATAGAACGATAGATAGAACGATAGACAGATAGAACCATATATAGATAGATAGATAGATAGAACCGTAGATAGATAGATAGATAGACTGTTGGATGGATGGATGGATGGGTGGATGGACCGACTGTCAGATAGATAGATAGAACCATATATAGATAGATAGATAGATAGATAGATAGATAGATAGAACCGTAGATAGATAGATAGATAGATAGAACCGTAGATAGATAGATAGATAGATAGATAGATAGATAGATAGAACCGTAGATAGATAGATAGATAGATAGATAGATAGATAGATAGATAGACTGTTGGATGGATGGACGGATGGGTGGATGGACTGACTGTCAGATAGATAGATAGAACGATAGATAGAACGATAGATAGATAGATAGATAGATAGATAGATAGATAGAACCATATATAGATAGATAGATAGATAGATAGATAGAACCGTAGATAGATAGATAGATAGATAGAACCATATATAGATAGATAGATAGAACCGTAGATAGATAGATAGATAGATAGATAGATAGATAGAACCGTAGATAGATAGATAGATAGATAGATAGATAGATAGACTGTTGGATGGATGGACGGATGGGTGGATGGACTGACTGTCAGATAGATAGATAGAACGATAGATAGAACGATAGATAGATAGATAGATAGATAGAACCATATATAGATAGATAGATAGATAGAACCGTAGATAGATAGATAGATAGATAGATAGATAGATAGATAGATAGAACTGTAGATAGATAGATAGATAGATAGATAGACTGTTGGATGGATGGACGGATGGGTGGATGGACTGACTGTCAGATAGATAGATAGAACGATAGATAGAACGATAGATAGAACGATAGATAGATAGATAGATAGATAGATAGATAGATAGAACCATATATAGATAGATAGATAGATAGATAGAACCGTAGATAGATAGATAGACTGTTGGATGGATGGACGGATGGGTGGATGGACTGACTGTCAGATAGATAGATAGAACGATAGATAGATAGATAGATAGATAGAACCATATATAGATAGATAGATAGATAGATAGATAGATAGATAGAACCGTAGATAGATAGATAGATAGATAGATAGATAGATAGATAGATAGATAGATAGAACCGTAGATAGATAGATGGACGGATGGGTGGATGGACTGACTGTCAGATAGATAGATAGATAGATAGATAGATAGATTGTAAATGTTAATCACGAATAAAGCAATAAAGAGAGAAAAAAAGCAATAACGTCTTTCTTTCTGTCTTTCTTTTTTTTTTTCTTTCTTTATTTGGACTCTTGAGTCCTGAATCTAGTACGCGCTTTTACACACGTACGCGCTTGGCATTCACGACACCCGTTACGTAACGATATGGCCGTAGTTGCCACGGAGACCGCGCCAGCTTCACCGCTAATGCGCCACAACATTCCCTCAAGCTGCTCCTGCACATCCACCCGACAAATGACACGGATTTGCTGTCGAAGATGCGTTTAAAACCGAACACAAAGCGTGTCCTTCACAACCTTCTGCGTTCCGCGTAACAGAAGCTCGTTATTTTATCTTGCAGGAGTAAATTCACTTCATGTAAGAGATAGAGTGGTTAGCGTAGCCTAGCGTGCTAATCCTTCAGCAGAACTGATCAAACTGTTAGAGTCTGACTTCAGTAAGCCGTAAGACGCTCATTTCCCTTTATTTACTGTCCCCACGATATTCTTCAGGCTTTATATTTGTGAATTTGTTCATTATACAAGTAATAAGTGCGCATTTGCTTGTCGTGTTTGTGTGACAGCAGTACATGTATTAAACTGAATTAATCTTGACTCCAGATGTCACGTGTTTGTTAAACCTATGAAAATTTACTCCAAATGCATAAATACGCCTGTGGCTGCAGAAGTTTGCTTTAAATATTGATGCTTATTTTTTTTTTTTTTTTAAAAACAATTGTGACATTTTGTGCTGTAAATAAAATCAAAGTATCACAGGAATTAATATTGACGGGTGTCTGTCAGTCATATATGCATTATTTGATCTCTGTTTTTATGCTGTCATAAACAGCACTGCTTTATTACATAGATTGTAATTGGGAGAAAAATGGCTGACTGTATGATTTCTTCAATATCTATTTTGTTTTTCTGTTGCTAATTCATATGATGTTTGAACAGGTGAAAGATGCCGCCTGGGACAGACGACCCTCGTAAACTCTTCATCCTGACCACGGCGGGAAACTACTTCTCTCTGGACACACCGGCGTCTCTCTCCTCCTGCCGTCCTCTCGATAACTTCCTAGATGATGGGAATGAGTTTCTGCTCGCCGTCACCAGACACGCAGATGAGCTGCACTTCTCCAACAAGGTGCGACACCACTCAGATAATCTCATTATTTTTCATTTGTAAGTCAAAAGCATTTACCAAATGACTTGATGTAAGTGCGTTTCTTGATTCTCTGCATTTGCTCTGAAATTGCTTGAAAGGGTGATTTTTTTTCCCCCACCTAATCAGAATAATTTCATTAAAAAACATCTAATTTAATCAAGAGGATTCATTACATTTAAAACATCAAGGCATCATTAAGGTTGAACAAAAGAAAGAATAATATTTAAGCATTTAATTATATATGCACCAATATAACACCATAGTCTTACATAGTTTACTACATGATCTTTTTAATACATTTTTTAAATGAATGGGTAAAACAAATTAAAAATATATTTTTAATGTACGCTTCAGTGAACACTTCTGAGTGTTTGAGTGTCAGTAGGGCCCTATGATTTCTGTGATGCAGAAAACGCGGACAGAATCACGGAATCCAGTCATAAAAAACGGAATTGACTGTATAACGTGGAATGTCACGGAATTTGTCAGATTTTTGATGAATAAAAAAAAAACTGCAAAATGACTATTTAAATATGAATCCTGAATATTAATCCGCAAAATGACTATTTAAATATGAATCCTGAATATTAAACCGCAAAATGACTATTTAAATATGAATCCTGAATATTAAACCGCAAAATGACTATTTAAATATGAATCCTGAATATTAAACCGCAAAATGACTATTTAAACATGAATCCTGAATATTAATTTGCAAAATGACTATTTAAATATGAATCCTGAATATTAATTTGCAAAATGACTATTTAAATATGAATCCTGAATATTAAACCGCAAAATGACTATTTAAACATGAATCCTGAATATTAATTTGCAAAATGACTATTTAAATATGAATCCTGAATATTAATTTGCAAAATGACTATTTAAATATGAATCCTGAATATTAAACCGCAAAATGACTATTTAAACATGAATCCTGAATATTAAACCGCAAAATGACTATTTAAACATGAATCCTGAATATTAATCCGCAAAATGACTATTTAAATATGAATCCTGAATATTAAACCGCAAAATGACTATTTGAATATGAATCCTGAATATTAAACCGCAAAATGACTATTTAAATATGAATCCTGAATATTAATTTGCAAAATGACTATTTAAATATGAATCCTGAATATTAAACCACAAAATGACTATTTAAACATGAATCCTGAATATTAATTTGCAAAATGACTATTTAAATATGAATCCTGAATATTAAACCACAAAATGACTATTTAAACATGAATCCTGAATATTAATTTGCAAAATGACTATTTAAATATGAATCCTTATATTAATTTGCAAAATGACTATTTAAATATGAATCCTGAATATTAAACTGCAAAATTACTATTTTAATATGAATCCTGTATGTTCTGTGTGAATAAATGAATGGCGCAGACGCGCGGTTTCATTTACCCTGCACACACAAACACACACACACACACACACACACACACACACACTGAAGCACGCGTGACGGTCGTGTTGTTTTCAGTCTCTGCGTCTATATGAGGACATGAACACATGAACTTCATCTCCAGAGCCGCTCTGAGAGTCACTTCATGAACTTTTTACTGTTTCATTTGAGAAAAACTTCATATAAACACAGAAACTCAAAGCTCTTCACTGCAACCCATCAAAATAAAAGTTTGGTTTAAATTGTGACAGAAATATATTACTGTTGTATAGTAAATTTTAGCTACGTCTCAATGGAATAATTATACTAACACTAATACTACTACTAATAAATTATTATTAAAACTTTATTTTTAAAGGAATAATCACAATTTTTCTTCTATGTTTTAATTTGAACAGTAAAGCTCTGTTGTGCAGCACTTTGTTTGACAAAGTTTGTTTAATGTCATGTGATTAAAAGATAAATTAAAATAATGTTTTATTCTGTTAAACCTTTAATAAATTGTATAAGTTTCATGATTTCAGTTAATTAGACATGCTTTTTGATTACTAAAATTTAATTTAACCATTAAAATGGAGTTCAAAATTTTTTGTAAAAACTGAATAAAAAAAAAACAGAATCCAGAAAAAAATTAAATGGAATTTGGGAGAAAATAAAACAGATTTCATAGGGTCCTATGTAAGCAAATCTTTATTTAATTAGTGTTTTGAACTGATTCATTGACATGGACTGTTTGACGTGTTTTTTTGTTATTTCAAGAGGACTTATTAGGCTATTTTACAAAGTCTTGATTTTGGGCAGGTTTTCATGCTTGAATGTTGATTATTTTCCTCATATTCTTCATTGTTGCAGCTCCTCTATTCCCAGTCTGTCAGTAACACTCTGTTTAGTTCCTGTCTCTATGAAGCCCCTCCTTCTGAAAAGCACAGAGTGCTCTGATTGGTCGGCTGGAGCAGTGTGTTGTGATTGGTGGTTGTTTGGGAAATGTCCCGCCCCTTACCATAACTAACTCAACCACGCCCCGCCTCTTAATTCTGTGTATGAATTATTTAAATGAGGAATATTGTGACGTGTTCATTCCTGGAAGAAACTCAAGACTTCAATGGAGGCGTTTCATGACAATGAATCAGTTCAAAACACTAATTCAGTGATTCATTTTCATGTAGGATGATCGCTACCGATTTATATTAGAGGCACAATCTTCAGGAAACCTAATGGCTAAATAAAACACACATCAATATTCACAGTAATCAACATTATTTTATACACCCAGCTCCATATTCAGCTACCAAATTCTCAGAAAAGCGAAAGCAGAAGCTCATGTTGTGTTTATGCAGCTGGAGAGTATGGAGGGTGACGGCAGGGTTCTTGTGTTCTTCAAACCTCATCCGTGTGTGGTGTCCGAGGACAACCTGCACCGATCCGTCCTGGTGTCCTCCATGCTGGAGTCTCCCATCAGCACTCTGTACCAGGCCCTGCGACAGGTCTACGGCCCCGTCCTGCTGCAGGTCAGCCTCATGGGATGTGTTTCACGTTCATGTGAATTTGCTGTTAGGTTTTTATAATATGTTTTCTGCTCTCTGCAGGATGATAAATGGAGTCAGTCGTTCGACTCAAAGCTTCAGTCTCTGCTCATGGATCTTGAGGTCGGGCTGGGCTCTGTGCTTAGACACTCAGCACCAAAGGATTCTGGGAAACGGAGTCATTCAGAGTCAGATGTGTTGAGTAAGTTCTCCCAGCTTGTGTTTTTATACATTTAAATTCCATGTGAATAAAGTCCACATGCTGATGTGTGCAGGTATCACGACCCCTCTGGATGAGTTCTGCTTCTGGGCCGATGTCAGTCGCTCTGGACAGCAGAACAGCGAGAGAGAGCGAGCCGCACACTTCTCTGAGCTCATCACCACCATTGAGAAGGTACATACACACACGTCAAGAGTTTTGATGCTATGTAGTAGTATTAAGGTGGCTTGTGAAAGTTGTCATCATTTACTCACCCTCAAGTTGTTCCAAACCTGTATGAGTTTCTTGCTTCTGTTGAACACAACAAAAGATATTTTGAAGAATGCCTGTAATCAAACAGTGTTTGTTTCAGGACTACAGTAATCTGGATAGTTTCAGTCTGGTGGAGGTACTGGACCTGATTGAGAGCACACGTGAGACAGTAGATGACGTGTGGAAACAGAATGAGCACGCCCCCTACCCCGAGACACGCATGATCAGACTCATGGATGTCATAGGTGCACATCAAGCCTTGATAAGTAATAATGAGAATACATTTGTGAAAGTACTAATGACGTTCCTGATGTACATGTGTTCACAGGCGGAGCTCTCGGCAGGTTCGTACAGAGGAAGTTGAATGCACTACGCTTATGGGAGGATCCTTATTTCACAGTCAGGGAGGGGCTTAAAGGGGGCGTGGCTGTCTGTGAGCAGTGGGTGGCGGCCTGTGAACACCTGACTGGTCAGGTGTGGAAACGCTACTCGCCTCATCCGTGGAGCGGAGAGAAGCACCGCCCACAGGGGCTGCAGAGCCTCGGCCAGCGATTGGAGGAGGTCGGACCGCACACCTATCAATCTTTGCAGTATAATCTGGTGCATTGTCACATGACGTGTATGTTTCAGGTGGTGCAGGTGCGATCTGTGTGTGAGAAACTTCAGCGTTTGTTATCTGGAGGGAAACAGCAGGTTTCAGCTGCACGTGTGTATCAGCCTTTCACGGGACTCAACCCGATACACTACAACCCTTACACTGAGGTACGCTATCTGCACTATTGTGTTTCCAGCACCATCAGCATAAACATATGATATATCACTATATCACTCAGCTGTATGTATGTTTATGTGTGTGCGTTTAGCCCTTATGGAGAGCTGCAGTGTCTCAGTTTGATCGACTCATCACTCCAGCAGAACAGGAAGCAGCTGGAAAGCTCAAGACCTTCATAATAGATGCACAGGACAGTCCGCAGCAGGTACACACACTCACACTAGTCCTGTGTGTCCAGACGTTTGGCTTTTTATCTATATCACAGCTTATTCTAGCCAAGAGCCACCAACTTAGACAAAAAGAGACTGTCTGTGAGCTTTATGTTTGACATCAGATTTATAATAAACTCACACACAGATGCACACAGCTGTACATTGTTGTTTTCTTATCTTCGTTTCAGCTGCTGCAGGCATTTCAGAAACACAGAGATCTGATCAAACGACCCACAATGAGCAAAGAACTGCAGCCTGAGAGAGAAACGCTCCTCACACGATTGCTGGACTACAACAAGGGTCAGATCACACACACTGAGCAATACAAAACTGGTTCACTGCCTACATAGGGAGCTAACTTCTAAGGCAGCATCCTAACTAAAACTAAGGGTGCGTTCACACTTGTAGTTAGGTTTGTTTGGTTCATTTGGTCCGGACCAAAAAAGAAAAAAACAAACATTTAGTCCTGGTCTGATAAGCATTCAGATTGGCAATTTTATCACCGAACCAAAAGATACTGAACCTAAAGTCATAGGGATACATTCACAACCTGATTGGTCAGATTTTATGACTTATTGCCTATTTTGAGACGGAACTTACAGAACATCCAAAACTGTGTGCTGAGGTAAATGCGCTCGTTGTATGTGTGTAGCCTGCATATGATGGTATTTTGGCCAGCTGGGAACTCGTGAAGAGCTTATAAAATGTGTAAAGGAGTCAAAACAGCGGCGGGAATCCTTTCGTCACACACACAAACGATCTGCTGCGTGGAGACGCGCGTCTGATGCCTGTGATGGGCAAACTTGAGACTATGACGAGAAAAAACGATATGCGTGTTCTTTTTAGGGTCTCATCTTCCTGTTTTTGGTTAGTTTACATGTCTTTGGTCAATGTTGCGTCCATATATCATTCGAACCGCACCAGAGTTCAGCTGAAAGCGGACCGAGACCGATCTTTTCAGCGGTCTCGGTCCGCTTGTTTGGTGCGCACCAGGGTTCGGATGGCAGCGTTCACACATGCTCAAATGAACTGCACTAACAGAGCAATCGCACCAGGGTTCGTTTTAATCGAACCAAACATGCCAAGTGTGAACGCACCCTAAACCACATAAATGACTGATTTTAAACACTCATTTTGGCTAAAATGAGGTTTTGTAAAAGTCAGCATGTCTACATCAGGACCGTCTACGTTACGAAGCTCGCTAGAGTTTAATACATAACTAAAGTTTCACATCTAGATCCAGAATTGCCTTACTATGAGGAGAGAAATACATTAGAGAGGTTTTCATGCTAGCTGTGTTGTTGTGCAGGACTGCGGGCAGATTTTGAGAGCCGTTGTCACGGCGCTCCAGGAGAGAAAACCGGTCCTCTAGCAGGAAGAAACCTTCCTGAGGTCGTCAACAATATCGTGTGGGTCAGACAGCTGCTGCTCAAGGTGCGTACACACGGAAGAATTTCATGAGCTTACGTTAATTAAGAGACAACATTTAAATGAGCCATTTAAGACAAGACACTACAGGCAGAACCGTTTTCTTTCAGGCACTGGTCAGTTTTGAGATTTTGGTCTATTTTATTAATAATAATAATAATAATTTGTTACATTTATATAGTGCTTTTCTGGGTACTCAAAGCGCTTTACATATGGAAGGGGGAATCTCCTCAACTACCACCAATGTGCAGCATTCACCTGGACGATGTGACGTCAGCCATATTGTGTCAGAACGTCCACCACACACCAGCTTATTGGTGGAGAGGAGACCGAGTGATGAAGCCAGTCAGTTTATGGGGATGATTAGGAGGCCATGATGGTGGATAGAGGTCAATGGACAAATTTGGCCAGAAAGCTAAATTTTGCTTCCATAGCTTGTCTTCTTGCAGACAAGTGGAAAGAAATCATCCAAAATATATTGTATTCCATTTTATCTATTTGCATCTGTAGATTTCAATTACAATGCATATCTTTAAAGGCTGTGATCTTTTTCTCCTTTACAGCAGCTTTACATACATCAAACTTTACAGTTTTATTCCTATCTATATTCTGAAGGGTTTTACAGAGGGGTTTGTTTAAATATCATTTGCCTGATTTTATGCAACATTTTATACCTAAAACATCATGACATGTATTTGTTTTCTGGCTGTTGACAGTATTTTCTGATTTATCGGATGGATCTTCTCCACATATATTAGATCCAACCCCGAACTTCGAATCCCTACCAGAAGATACAAGTCTTCTATCAGCCTGAGAGTTTGACTGAGAAAGCCAGGGAAGAGCAGAAGCAGGAGATGAAGTGATGATAATAAAAAGAGCACAGTTTATTGAATAATCTTAGTTGCGTTTTTTTTTTTTTTTGTCTCGATGCTCAGACTTCATCTGACCAAAGAGTTATTATACCACCGCAAAAACAATGGAAGATTACTGCTTATCACAAAATGATGAATGATATAAATCAAATAATAATAATAATATGAATAAATGATTAAATGATAAATTAAATGACAACTACATAAATGACTAAAAAACAAAGAAAATAAAACGCAACACAGATGTATGTTTGCTCTCTCAAAGTAACATTGTGCTGTTTATTTTATTCATTTAATTTCTTGAAAGTTTTACCCTGTTCACCTGTGGTGTCTTGCCTTAAATGAACTTAAGAGCATTAATTGTGGTAAAGGACTTGAATTGGTCACTAGTTATAAAAATAAAATCTGTGTGTGTAGGTGGAGGACTCTCTGAAGATGGCAGACGCGTTGCTCTCTGATCTGTCTGGATTTCGGCCTCTGGTCCGTTTCTCTGATGAGCTGCAGGAGCAGCTGAGATCGTACGAGCAGGAGCAGTTTGAGGACTGGACCAGAGACCTGCTGTCAGGACTCTCCGATCCCAAATCTGGAATCAGGTTAACACACACACAAACAACAAACATGTAGACATATACTTTTACCATACAAATAACCTGGGCTCACTCATTCGACACTTTAATATGTTGGTTGAAGTTTCTTCATCGAGGTTTTAGCATGTTTGTATTGACATTTTCAAAACAAATTGTGACAGGAGCACCACCATAAATCTGTCCTGTATGTGTGTAGTTTGCAGGCCAGCAATCGTGTCATGGAGTTGGATCACATGGATGGTAAACTGAAGATCCAGTACTCGGACCGGCTGGTGAGTTTACTCAGAGAGGTGCGGCAGCTCTCCGCTCTGGGCTTCACCATCCCTGCGAAGATCCAGCAGGCGGCAAACACCGCAGAGAAGTTCTACCGACAGGCCATCATCCTCAAACAGGTGTGTGAACACACAGACATACGGACTGGAGGTGCTTTTGCACTGTACGCTTGCTAAAAGTACCAATATGACTGCTAACCCAATTCTAGAATATTCTAGAATATTCTCTCTCTCAGGTAGCATTAGGAAGTTATTTTTGTGAATCAGTTTATTCATATCAATGAAATGAATCACTGAATCATTTGAGTCAACACTCAATATAATTCACGCCAGATAATTACTGCTCTGAAGTCAGTTATATAATCTTATAGTTATTCAGTTAAACAATGCTGACCTTGTTTTGTTTTGTTGTCTTGACTGTAGTTTAACAACTTTACATTTTAATTCGCTTGAAGTTTAGCTCCCCCCATACTGTATTCTTAGGTCAAATATTGCGTTGTATGTAGACGTGTGTTTGTGTGTTTAACAGGTGGCGCATTTCTACAACACCATCGATCAGCAGATGATACCTTCTCAACGACCCATGATGCTCGGCTGTGCTCTGGCCTTTGAGCAGGTCATCAAGGTAACCCTTCTGTGCTGAGAACATTTCCTGCTGCCATGAAACTGTATTTATAGTATTTTTATGTTTTTGAGAGATGTCTCTTCTGCTCACCAAAGCTGCATTTTTATTTGATCAAAAACTCAATAAAACAGTGAAATATTATTACAATTTAAAATATCTGTTTTCTATGTGAATATATAGTAAAGTGTAACTTATTCCTGTGATCAAAGCTGAATTTTCAGCATCATTACTCCAGTCTTCAGTGTCACATGATCCTTCAGAAATTATTCTATATGATGATTTGCTGCTCAAGAAACATTTCTGACTATTATCAATGTTGAAAACAGTTGTGATGGTTCATATTTTTGTGGAAACTGTGATATTTTATTTTTCAGGATTCTTTGATGAATAGAAAGTAAAAAAAAACAGCATTTATTTGAAATCTTTTTTTGCATTATAAATGAGGCAGTGTTTTGAGTGTCATAATATATATATATATATAATATATAAACTGGTCACACAAAGACTGTACATACTACATCATGTGTCTGTTTGTTGTACAATATTTATTTGCGGCAGAACCCGCGGTCTCAGTCTCGCGAAGAAGGTGGAAAACTCCAGATCACGTGGGAGAATCCTAAAGAGCTGGAGCAGTACATCGGTAAACTGCAGAGTGCCGCAGAGAGACTCTCCACGGAGAACCGCAAACTCAGGAAGTGGCACACCGACTTCACTGACAAGGTGATGTTGCTCTCTCCTCTTCCTCAGGCCTTTGTCCTGACCTTGAACATGCACGTTTGGCGCATCAAGGCACAAATGAACATAGAAGAGCTGGTCTGGACTGGCTTTAGTTTTGTGTGTGTGTTTTATAGGTGGTGTGTCTGATGGGAGTGGATCTCCTGCGTCAGCAGCAAAGATGGAAAGATGGTCTTCAGGATCTCAGGACTGGATTTGCCACACTGGAGTCTCAGGTGATCATGATTCTTCTTGTCTGCTCAAATACTGTCTCTGTAGTGAACTGCCTCGCTGTCTGCAGAGCGGCTTGGTTCACAGGAAATGATACTCCACACAAACTCATCTTTGAATCTGCAGTTTGGGTCACTTTTATTCTGCATTTGGGAACACAACATGCATCAACAATCTTCCCTTAAATATTAGTATTGTAATTTTACTGCTGTAAGATAAAATTATTATTATTATTTTATTTTTTATTAAATAATCAATTTATTATTTTACAGTTTAATATTTTATATATTAATAATAATAATTTTAAAATGTTTAAATAAAAAAGCTCCAGGTTTGCTCTGCTTGTTTGTACAGGGTTTTTCCTACATTGAAAATTCTTTGGTGGCCGCCAAAATGAATTTTTGTCCCGCCAAAGCCTTATTTGATCAGTTATCGTGATTTATGAGTGATGCTTATAACTGCTGCGCTTGTGACAGGGCGCATGTTAAGAGAACGGAGAGAACGAGAAGAGAGCTCTTCCCTCATGCGAGCGCACTCTCTGTCTTCAAACTAATCACTGTCTTTTTTCTCTCTCTCGCTCTCTCTCTCTCTCTTGCACATATCTAAAACAACTGGCACGATGCTAAAAGTTCGGAAGACCGAATCCATGTTTCACGTGGCGCATTCAGAGAACTTTTCCTGAATTACCGCTGGGTGTGAATTAGGGTTGGGAATCGTAAGAAATTTTCCGGTTCTGGTTCCGATTCCGGTTCTGCCTAACGATTCCGGTTCCGGTTCCTTTAAAATAATTAAACAACTAATAAAATAAAGTAGTAAGGGAAAAATGCACAATACTCGACTCAAACAGCCCTTTTTGTTTATTATTCTTGTAAAATGAATTTAACAGACTGCTAATCTCATATTCGCTAACACTTTACAATAAGGTTCATTAGTTAACATCAGTTAACTAGGCCTATATTAACATGAACTAATAATGAACTGCATTTCTACAGCATGTTAATCTTTGTTAATGTTAATTTCAACATTTACTTATACATTATTAAAATCAAGAGTCGTATTAGTTAACAGTTAATGCACTGTGAAGTAACATGAACAAACTATGAACGGCTGTATTTTTATTAACTAACATTAACAAATGTATTGCTCATGGTTAGTTCATAAATGAACCTTATTGTAAAGTTTTACCACAAATTAGATAAGATGCTTGAACACACATGTAAGATCCAGACAGGTGAAACAATATTTTTGTAAGTTGGATTCATAAAGACTTGGCGTAACAATGGCAATCGATACAGTCGTTATTTGAAGTCCAGTTACTTTCAGAAGGTAATTTATTATATTTTGATATTTCGGTAACATCAGCGTTTCTATCTGAATAATAAACTTTTTTATACTTCTGTTATAATTGGAATATTTGTCACACAGAAATAATGATACTGTGTGTTTGAAAAGATTGTTTGTGAAGCTGTTTATATCTAAACATGACAACTCTCTTCAGATCAACGGCAGCGCAAACGCTGATTTGAATGTCGCGATTTTATTTTTGTCAAAGGTTTAATATACATGGGTGAGTCATTGTCATTTCGGAATTAGATCATGTGGGTGATGAAATCGAGAATGTGATCTTTTAAAGTTTAATTGTGCAGCTTTGGACACCTCTCTCTCTCTCTCTCTCTCTCTCTCTCTCTCTCTCTCTGCATTGATATCTGACGCATATGAGTAGCGTGAGGGATTTTCAGTGTATTCATTGCTATAATATTCATGAGGTCAGACGTCTCTATTAAAGGATACGCTCCTTGCACTTCGCCCACTCATCACACCAGAACCGTTTTTGGAACCGAAACTTAGAAATCTTGCATGGTTCTGGTTCTTTTCAAAAAACACTCCCAGTTCTGGATGAGAACCGGTTCTCGGTTCCCAACCCTAGTGTGTGAATAATGCTCATAAGAACGTCACCTCATCTTCTCTGACAGGCGTTCTGCACGTGCAGCTGACATAATAACGCACTTTCAATAAACGAAAAAAAATCCTATCCAGTGATGAAGTGTTTTCTGTGTTGACAAATCGTTTGCGATGTCCTAACTGCCGGGATTTGCACACAAGAAGTCTACGTCTGCTAATGTCCGATTCGCGACCTATTAACTCATTTGAACCGATTCATTTTAACCCTAAAAAGGGCAAGACCATAAAGAGACATCAGAAAATTAATTTATTGCTATTTTCCATCTTCTTAGGACACAAATAATACAATTCCATGATTTTTTTTAAAAACATGACTTTTATTTTTGATTTTAATGTCTGTATCACCCACGTCACGTTGCCCGGTTTGGAGGTATAAATCCGTTGAAAACAGAATACATGTTTGGCAATGCATGTTACAACATTTTTAAAACCATTTATTCTCTCATAATTTAAACTAAACATTCTTTGTAAAATTCTGTTGAACAATAAGTATAATGCCTATTTATGAATATATTATATAATGCTGTATAATATTTAATACACAAATTTCTAGGGCCTATAAATTATCAATATGACCAAAACTTTGAGGAAAACCTGTTGTACACAATATCCTTCATGCCTTCTGCCCTCTGATTGATAATTCAGACTTTTTTTTATTAAGTAAAGTCTTTTCTGCACAGAAATCCTTAATGATTTTTATAAAGTAAATGTAAGATAAACATTTATTGAAGCAACTTGGGTTTACTTGATTATTCATACACCATTTTTTAATGTTAAAAATTAAAAATTCTTTTGACATTTTTTTCATGTTAATGTAAATGTCAAATATGACACAACAGACTTTTGGGGAACATTTATTTGTCCATCTCCCAATTATTATTGATTTGCAATGAATTGCAATGAAAAGCCTGATGTATAAGTATGATACACAACAAAAAACACATATGCATGCATATAGTATATATACAAGTTTGCATGTGTTTTTTGTTGTTGTTGTTGAGTATCATATTTCACACACACACACACACACACACACACACACACACACACACACACACACATCAGGCTTTTATGGCATATATATGCAATTCATTGCAAATCAATAATAATTGGGAGATGGACAAATAAATATTCCCCAAAAGTCTGTTGTGTCATATTTGACATTTATATTAACATGAAAAAAATGTCAAAAGAATTTGTAATATTTAACATTAAAAAATAATGTATGAATAATCAAGTAAACCCAAGTTACTTTAGTACAGTAAATGTTTATCTTACATTTACTTTATAAAAATCATTAAAGATTTCTGAGCAAAAAGGACTTTACTTGATAAAAGTCTGAATTATCAATCAGAGGGCAGAAGACATGAAGTAGATTGTGTAAAACAAGTTTTCGGCAAAGTTTTGGTCGTAATGATAATTTATAGGCCCTAGAAATTTGTGTATTAAATATTATACAGCATTATACAATATATTCATAAATAGGCATTATACTTATTGTTCAACAGAATTTTTATAAAGAATGATTAGTTTAAGTTATGAGAGAATAAATGTTTAAAAAAAATTGGCTATAATGTTGTAATACGCATTGCCAAACATGCATTCTGTTTTCAACTGATTTATACCCCCAAACAGGCAATGTGACATGGGTGATACAGACATTTACAGGCTAATTATGAAAAATGTAAAAATTAAATTCATAAAATTTCAACATGAACGTAATAAGCTAACACTCAACAACAACTTTTTAAACATGCAAGTCCCCTCCAAATATTGTAAATATGTGAAATATATCAACTTTTATCAGAAGGTTAGTAGATGTCCCACTACAGGGGGTCATGCTGTTTTTAAATGCTGCCCGTAAGCTAAACAAAAAAATTATGAACAAAGTCAATATATCTAAATATTCACAACAAACACCCTCTCAACATGAAACCAAGAAATCAGACCCAAACTTTCCCTGACTCTCCCCACAGCCTCTCAAATGTTTGTATCACCCACGTCACGTGGCCCTGTTTAGGGTTAATGAATAGTTAAAACAACTGATCAGGGTAGCGTTTCACAAAAGCATAGTACACAAAAGCTAAGTTGAATATAGAACCATAGCCACCAATGGAGCTGCGATCAACTTAGCCTTACAGTGCTTTTGGGAGACGCTACCCTGTCCAACACTGAACTCACAAGACGTCACTGTCTGAATCTGTGAAGCTATAACAAATCATCTACTCAGAACACCTCTGAAATGAGAACGTACCCCATTTAGCAAGAGTGGTTAGTAAGATTTAGCCTTTAATCAACAGTATTTTCAGATTATTTAAATGACAATGTGTAGTAAATTAGGCCTACCTATAAAATCAGTCAGTTCAGACTGGAGTGAGGTGAAACCAGAACACAGCAAGTTGTTGTTAGCTAGGTGCTTTCAATTGTATATGGTAGAAAATTAGACTATTAGTTAAAATAAACTTTTTAATGTTGATTATTAATTATTAATATATGTACCAAAATAGTTATCAGGTCTAGCAAAGAAGCATCTTCTCTTACAAAGCTATGAAATCACAGATTTTTTTGCAAAGAGGGCAAGAAAGGAGTACAGTGAGAGTGGCAGGTAATTTATTGTCAGTATTGGGCTCACAGATCACGTGGGTCGGGTACTTAATACTGTTTGTGTGGATGACCGTGTCTGTCAGCCACCACCAAAGACCATTTTTGACCCAGGAAAAAACCTGTTGTAGGGCTGCACAATTTGGCCAAAAATTGTGATTATATATAAATGTAACTATAAAAATAGTAATAATACATATTGATAATAATAATAATAATAATAATTTAATTTGGGAACACAACATGCACCAACAGTCTTCCCTTAAATATTAGTATTGTAATTTTACAACTGTAAAATAAAATGATTATTATTTTTTTTTTATGATTATTATTATTTTTCTTAAACATTAAGGTCCGGTTTCACAGACAGGGCTTAGGCTAAGCCAGGATTAGGCCTTATTTCAATTAGGGTATTTAAGTAGCTTTTATAAACGTGTCTTAGAAAAAAACATTACTGGTGTGCATCTTGAGACAAAACAAAAGCACTGACATATTTTTAGACTTGTCAGCACAAGTTTCTTTCAGTTAAAACAGCTCAAACATGCATTTTAGTGTGGGACGAGCTTAAGTCTTGTCTGTGAAACCGAGGGTTAATGTCTTATTTTACAGTGTTTTTGTTTAATATTTTATATAATAATAATACTAATAATAATAATAATTAAAAAATGTTTAAATAAAAAAGCTCCAGGTTTGCTCTGCTTGTTTGTAGGGTTGCACAATTTGGCCAAAAAGTTTGTGATTGTATATAAATATGACTATAAAATAGTAATAATAAATATTTATGTTAATTATATTAATAATAATAATTTTAAATAAAATATTAAACAAAATAAAAAATAAAATTTCTAGTTTTTAAGTAAAATAATATAATAATAATAATAATAATAATATGATTTTACAGTACAACTGTATGGTTATATTTTTTATAGCTGTCTTAATTTCTTAATTTTCAAACATTAATCCATCTAGCTATAGTCATATTGATATATAATCACACAAATTTTGGCAAAACTGAAGCTTTTTTTTAATTTTAAACATTAAAAATGTTTATGATTTTCATTAGAAAAACATAGATTTTTCCCCCTAATTTGCCCAGCCCAAGCATCTACCTTCTAAAGCAGGATCCTAACAGAAATGGAACCTCATATGCCTTGTTAGGTGACATAATGGTGCCTAAAATGCTGTCTATGTAGGCAGCTCACTTTTATCAGCGGCCTTAAATGTGCCTGGATGTGTGTGTATGTGTTCAGGGTTTTCGTACAGGAGACATGAGGGCCTGGCGTCAGCACTGGAACCATCAGCTGTATAAAGCTCTGGAGCATCAGTATCAGGTGGGACTGGAGGCCCTCAACAAGAACCTGCCGGAGATTAACATTGACCTCATCTTCAAGTAAGAGCCCCTCTCTCCTCTTTATGTGTTTTAAGGGTCTAGTTCACTTAAAAACTCACCCAATCATTTCCTCACAAAAACTATTGTTTAATATCTTGTGTTTTTCTTCAGGCAGGGGCGGCTGCAGTTCCGTCCGGCGTTCGAAGAGGTCAGGGCAAAATACTACCGTGAGATGAAAAGGTTCATCTGCATCCCGAACCAGTTTAAAGGTGTGAGCGAGACGGGAGAGGAGCCCATATTCACCTGCATGATCGAACACAACTCCAGCGGCTTCCTGACCATCTTCAGCAAAGCTGAACTCCTCTTCAGTCGACTCACACAAGTGCTGGACAAGTTTAAGGTAACTGCGTTTCAAACTCTAGTGAGCTGTCTGACTAGTTAATGTCATTGATACTCCAATGATACACCCGTTCCATTAAAGTGGACCTATTATGCCCCTTTTCACAAGATGTAATATAAGTCTCTGGTGTCTCCAGAATGTGTCTGTGAAGTTTCAGCTCAAAATACCCCACAGATCATTTATTATAGCTTGTCAAATTTGCCCCTATTTGGGTGTGAGCAAAAACACGCCGTTTTTGTGTGTGTCCCTTTAAATGCAAATGAGCTGCTGCTCCAGAAGAGGGCGGAGCTTTAACAGCTTGTGCTTTGGTTGCTCAACAACAACAAAGCTGGAGAATCTCACGCAGCCAAAATGAGGATTGTCAGTAACGGTGTTCAGCCTTACATTGTTCAAACCGGAGTCGACACTGATGGAGAGACTCAGGAAGAAGTTACAACTTTTAGAATGAAACTGGACGTTTCTGAATGGTTAGTGCATAAATTTATGTAGTTGCTGTGGAGTTGATTCAACTCATCCACTAGCATGTGCCGTCATGTTAATCTTTTGTGCAAATCCAGTGTTGAATTGACCCTCGTTTGTGAAGCAGTCTGGCGTGAAATGATGGCATGTCAACGACACTCAACCAGGGGTCTCAAACTCAAATTGGCTGGGGGCTGTTGCTGTGATTCACACCTCATAGGAGGGCCATTTTAACATTCAAGCACAAGAAAGCGCAAAATTTCTGAAAATTTACTTTCCTTTGCATTATTTCTCATTTACTTCAAATTTCATTTCTAAAATATTTTTGCCATACTTAACAAAAAATGTAAACAGCAGTGTCTCTATCATTGTTACATACAGTATTATTTTTTAACAGTTAGTGCAAATATTTTCCCTTACTTTATTTTAGCTTAAATAACATCAACATCTTGCACTGAACAGCATTGTACTGAACAAATGCAATCCCTGAATACATTTGTACATTATTCTATTTCTTGCCAGACACCTGGCGGTGCTTCTGCTCACACAGCTGAGCCACATGTGTCCAAGATGCAGTTTGAGTATCGGAAATGTTTATTGGTAGCATCGGACGGGTTTCAGTGGTTTAAATCGACGCTCTCGACTTGCGCGAATGCTTTTACTGTAATTTAGGCAAGTGCGCTCCTAATAGAAGCGACGCACATGCGGTGCGGTGCGCTCATTTTTTCAAGCGCGATTATGTCAAAACATCTCAACTTTTCAGAATGCCGCAAGCACACCGCAGGTCATGTGACTAGGACCAACCGATGAGCTTCGGCCTTTCCGTAACAAAACATTGAAAGCTCAGCTGATCATAGCTGTACAGGGCGTACATCAAGTAGTAGAGCTAATGCAAGGACTAGAAATCAATTTTTCTTTTGCTGAAACTTCCTCGTCATCGTGGAGAGCACAGCTCATGGTTGCATAGCAATGACAGACGCCACAGGAGCGAAAGAGCTTTGGAAAGAAGGAGAAAGCGGCGCGGCTGCTTATGTGACGCGATATGTGAATGGCTCCTTAGAACTGTGACTTTTTCTTTGCATATCAGACAGGTAGCAACTAGAGAATAATAATAATACTAATAATAATTTAGTAGGCCGGATTATGATTTATTTTTGAGATCAGTTGCGGGCCGGGTGGAGGTGGAGGGGGGGGGCCATAAATGAGACCACAGTTTGAGACCACTGCTCTACTACAACAACTCTTCCTCTTCTCTAAAGCAGCCCAACATGGCCACACCCCCTTTGTTGTGTGTTCTCGGGGGCGGGGTTTATGTAAATTTTAGGGTTTGTGATGTCACTAACCCGAGAAGAAGCTCATTGTAGTCCCTACCAGCCATTTGTTGTAGTCCTTAAAAGAAAATATCTTCCTTTGCATTGAACTTTGAGCGTCGTAACTTTGCAGATGTTGTTTTAACTAAAGTTAAAAAAGTGAAATCATAATCAAGGACTTTAATATGCAGCAAAATTTGTAAAAGATTTTAGCTGATTTTGACCAGAAACAAAGGCAACCTCAGATACAGTACCGTTCAAAAGTTTGGGGTCAGTAAACTTAATACTTTTGTTTATCAAGGATGCATTAAATTGATCAGAAATGACAGTACAGACATTTATAATGTTACAAAAGATTCTATTTCAAATAAATGCTGTTCTTTTGAACTTTCTATTCATCAAAGAATCCTGAAAAATAAAATGTGTCACAGTTTCCACAGAAATGAACTGTTTTCAACATTGATAATAATCATAAATGTTTCTTGAGCATCAAATCATCGCATTAGAATGATTTCTGAAGAATCATGTGACACTGAAGACTGGAGTAATGATGCTGAAAATTCAGCCTTGATCACAGGAATAAATTACATTTTACTATATATTCACATAGAAAACAGCTATTTTAAATTGTAATAATATTTCACTGTTTTTACTGTATTTTTGATCAATTAAACGCAGCCTTGGTGAGCGGAAGACGCTTCTTTCGAAAACATTATAAAATCCACCACAAACTTTTCAACGTTACCGTATATACTTCAAGGATAAAGCAATCCCAGAATACATTGCACATACATACATTTCTCTTAAAATTGTAAGTTAAAGGAAATGTTGATTATAAATAAAGCTCTGGACAATTAATGCATGCATGGTGGATTCCAATCATATTAGAATATTAAAACATGAAGGGAGTTTCAGCACGTAAAGGTTATGAACTGAGGTCACTTTTAAAGTGATGTTCTAGAAAACACCGTAAACACCCACCCACACACACGTCCAACTAGATCTACTGTTTATTAGACATTACCTGTAGCTAAAAACACAGTGAACTGCCTACCTAGACATGTTGAATGCATCTATGATGCACAAAATGCTGTCTAGATCAGTGCACTAGTTTTTTTTTAACGATATAACAATGATATATTAGCATCTATTGTGTTTTAGCATTTACAAACTTCCATTCTTGAAATATTGTTTGCTTTCAATTGTGGTTTAGACGACACTATATGTCAAAGGTCCTTATGCTTCTTTAATACTGTTAAGGGGAATCCCGGCCCACTCGCACACAAACTCACTTCTGATTTCTGCCGCCCACACAGAGGGGAAACAGGCCGAGTGCTTCCTCTTTAGCAGCATGGCTGGGAAACCTCGTCCAAATCGTTCTGTCTGAGATTTGTGCATCTACTAACAGCAGATGTCCGGTCAGTGGGCAGGTGCTGCTTTGATTATCTGTATAAAACTCTCTGTTCACTGATCCGTCATCGTAGTTTCATTAACTTACACGATCTACGAGTCAGAAACTGTATGCAAATTTAAGTAGCGTGTTCATTCTAAATCTGAAATGACAGCTCAGCGTTTTGCTCATTTCATCACTTCCTAAGAAAGCGACCTAATAAAAGATTTGTATAAAGGTCCGAATGGTTCAGTTTTGCTCGATTGGAGTTTTTTATGTGGCTAATAACAGAAGGGAAGGTTTGTACTCTAAAGTTTGAGAATTCCAGCATGTTCCAAAATAACACATAATCAGCGCATAATCTACAATATATGAGTTTAGTACCTGTATGAATAGGTTTCTTTAACTTTTGACCCTTTTAAAAATAAACTCGAATGGTTTTAATGCCGAACCCAATGCAGTAGCAACATTTATTATTGCACAAAAACTGGAACTGGTCAAAAACAAAAAACATCAGCTGATTTTAAGTTTCTGAATGTGTCTTTGGTAGTTTTACTCTTATTTGGAGCAGTGTGGGTATTGTTAACTAAGACTAAATATACTAAAAAATAATTTTTGTTAACTAAAATAAAGCTGAAATAACATAAAATATAAATATTAGATAAAAAAAACCTTTCAAAATTAGGAACTTGAAAGTTGTCTGAAATAAAATAAGTTTAAGTTGAAGTACTAAACTTACTAAAACGTAAACTGAAATGATTTAAAGCTAAGTAGAGATATTAGTAAAAACGACATAAGCACACAACAAAAATACTAAAATAAAAACTTGAAATATAAAAATAAAAGCTAATTCAAAATATTAATAAATATTACTATAGTATATAAATAATACTAAAATAGCACAATTAGGATAATTAATGATTATCTTTGAACCTATTTTAGCTGTCTTAACTAAACATAAATAAATGGTTAATACAATTAATAAATGGTTAGTCACGTTACTTTTTACATTTAGCATTTCCAACCGGTTAAGACTAAGGATGCACGATATATCAGCCACCATATCGGTATCGGCCGATATATGTTAATTTTTAATGATAACATTATCGGCCTGATAAGAAAATTTGATCGATAAATTAAAGTCGAACAGTAATGTATGGATGAGACACTTCATATGCGCACTGTCCGCCATGATGGTTTTAAATTGCTTGAAATATGATTGAAATCACTTCAAAAAGGAAAATACAGTTAATTTACACCACAAGTCTGTCATATAGACTACATAAAATTATAATGAGAACATTATAATTGTGTGATTGGGATGTGGATTTTAATGGTGAAACTTTTGTTTTTATGATCAGGCTGTCAAAAAATCTTGATTTAGATTTATTAGCCAATATATCGGTTATCGGATTTCAAATATAAAAAATTATCGGTTACCGGCCAAAATTTTCATATTGGTGCATCCCTAAGACCCAGTGTTAATGGATTTAATTTTTAACATAGCTCATAACAGACGAGAGGGTTTGTAACTAAAATCCTGCAAGATAAAAGAAAATTGGTGTAAGAAACTCGAGCGTGGGTGAATGGTGCATGTGATCTATAACATCAAGCCTCCTGAGATGTTTTCATAGGGGGTTATTTGATGTCATTTATAAAACTGTTTCCCTGTGTGTCTGTGTTCAGGACTGGGTGGTTCTGGGGCAGGTGGATATAGATGTTCTGGTGGAGAAACACCTTCACAGTGTCCAGGACTGGGAGAGAAACTTCAAAGCTCTCAAAGCCAAAGGAAAAGAGGCAGAGCGGCTGCCCAGGTATCTGCCCGTGTGTGTGTGATCATGTGTACTGTGTGTTTGACTAAGTTGTGCTGCATTTAACAGTGTGTGTGTGTGTAGCACAGAGAAGGTCGACTGCATCACGGTGAACTGTGAGCCTGTCAGAGTGGCCGTGGACGATCTCATCCAGAGGTTGTTTGACGCTCTGCTGACGTCCCTGAGGAGATCCATCCTGGGTGAGATCAGATGTTCAACACACACTGTAGAGCGCTCACGGTGTCTGAAAGACACAGCATGAATTCAAAACAGTGTTGTTATTGCTAACTAAAACTATTAAAAATTGAAATAAAGCTAATGTAAAATAAAATGTAAATAATAGATGTAAAACTTGAAACTTGAAAATGATTCCTTGGCAACTGAAATAATCAAAGTTTAAGTTGAAGTACTAAAAAAAAGAACTGAAATAAAAATAAAATGTATTTTTAGTAATTTCAGTTAGTTGCCAAGGCAAACTGTAGTCAAAAAATTTTGTTGAAATATTCAAATAAAAAAAAATATATAAAAAAAATAAAGCTAAAATAAAAAATACTACATGAAATAAAAATAAATGGAAGCTAAATAGAAATATAGAAAACTAAAAATATAAAAACATTTAAAGAAATGTTAACAAATAAAATGAAATATAAACTAATTTAAATTATTTTATTTCAGTTTGTTGCCAGGCAGAATTTAAAATTTTATTTTACTTGAAATATTCAAAAAAAAAAAAAAAAAAAAAAAAAAAAAATAGCTAAAATAAAAAAATACTACATGAAATAAAAATAAATGGAAGCTAAACAGAAATATAGAAAACTAAAAATATAAAAAACATTTAAATAAATGTTAACAAATATAATGATAAATAATGATAATGAAAAGATTTCAAATGTATATTTAGTTAAAGTACTCTGATTACTAAAACTAAAATAAAGCTGAAATAATATACAAAAATATATAAATATTAGATAAAAAACTTAAAATGTAAAATAAAATAAAAAATGTTGCTTTAGCAACTAACTGATATAAGTTTAACTTGAAGTACTAAAATGACTAAAAGAAAATAAAGATATACAATATATGTATATGTGTGTATATGTACAATTACAGAAACACAACAAAACTACTAAAACCTACACTAAAATAAAAACTAAAAAATATATAAAAATAAAGCTAATATTAATAAGTACTATTATAGTATAAAATAACACTGATCTCAACAAGCACACGCTATGACAGACTATGACGGTGTTTGGGAGATCAGATGGTGCAACACTGCCCTCCACTGGTCGTATCTGCACTGTGTGTGTTCACCTATGTAAAACTGCTGTTCTGTGTGTGTGTGTGTGTGTGTGTGTGTGTGTGTATGCAGGTCACATTCAGGTGATAGACTCTTTCGTGAGTGGTGCAATGGAGACGTTGTCCTTGCGTCCTGAGAGCATTGATGAGATTGGAGAGGCCAATACCAAACACAGCCAATTACAGGCCCAGAAACCTGAGGTACATCACCATCAACACCTCATTCAGCTCACTGTTGGGTGGGAAATGTTCTCCTTCAAGAAAACTCGTATCATGAGGCTAGAGTTGAATATGAGCCACGTTGCAGCTTATTCTAGCCAAGATCCCGGCAGCATGTAAAGATATTCTGCAGTGCTGATATGTGATGTTAATGATGTGTTTGTGTGTAAATGTTGTACTGATGTTGTTTTGACGTTGTGTGCAGATTCTGCCTCAGTTCCAGCAGGCGGAGGAGAAGAACAGGCTGTTGCGCTCCGTGGCGGGTGGAGGTCTGGACACCATCAGCTCCCTCAGAGCCAAATGGGACAAATTTGAGCTGGTGATGGAGAGTCATCAGCTCATGATTAAAGAACAAGTACAAACGCACACCACATATACACACTAATACACACACACTACTGTTTCGTATATTTTTCCATAATAACCGGTAGAATCTTGCAATCATATTTGCCTTTTTTTCTTTTAATTCATATGTGTGTCTTTACCTACAAGATGTCATGAACCAGTGTTGTTACTAAAACTAAAAATATTTTAAAAAATGATGTTAAATTAAATGAATGTTAACAGAAATAAAAGAAAAAACAACTTATTTAATTTCAGTTAGTTGCCGTGGCACAAATTCAAATTTTAATTTAGTTGAAGTACTCAAATTTCTGAAACTCAAACTGAAATAAAAATTTAAAAAATTAAAAATTCATATTTAGAATTGAAAACTAATAAAAACTACTTAAACATACAACAAAATGACTAAAACATTAACTAAAATGAAAATGAAAAATATAAAAATATTTTTTATTTAATACATTAAAATACTGTTTCAATGTTGTTGTTTTTTCTATAACTTATTTTATTTAAATTAGTTGTCAAGGCAAAATTAAATTTTCAGTATTTTCATTGAGTTGAAGTACTCAAATTACTAAAACTAAATCATTAAAATTAAAAATAAAAAACCTAAAAGATTAAACATTTAATTTAATAAAACTCCCCAAAACTAATTAAACCAAAACTTTTACTAAAAAAAAAAAGGAAAATATTATAATAAAAACAAATTAAAAATATTTAATATGAAACAAAAACTGAAATATAAATTAATAAAAACTAAATAAACATATTTAAAAACAAACAAAATTATTAAAACTTTAACTAAAATGAAAATGGAAAATATAACAATATTTTTTTTCCCCCCACAATAGCCAGTAGAATTTTGCATCATTTTTGTCTGTTTAATACCATAAAATACAGTTTCAGTGGTGTTATTGTTGTAACTAAGAATATAAATGTTAACAGAAATTAAATAAAATATATATAGAACATTTTTTATACTTTTTATTTTATTTATACTTATTTTATTTCAGTTAGTTGCCAAGGCAAAATTAAATATTCAGAATTTTCATTGAAGTTCTCAAATTACTAAAACTAAATCATTAAAATAAAAAAAATAAAAAAATAAACAGATTAAATAAATACATTTAATACATTTAAAAAACCTTAAAACTAATTAAACCAAATTTTAACTAAAATAAAAAAGGACAATATAATAATAAAAACTAATTAAAAATATTTAATATAGTTGAAATTATAATATAAATATAAATTAATAAAAAATAGACATTTTAAAAAAAATACACACAACAAACTTACTAAAACTTTAACTGAAATGAAAATAAAAATGGAAATATGAAAATAAAAACTAATTCAAAACATTAATAAATACACTGATAGTCTATCAATGATACTAAAATAACTGTCATGAACATGAAGTCAGTTTTTATTAAGATTACGTCTGCATTTGAGTCATTCTGAGTCAGTTCAGTGAGTTAGAATGATTCATTTGAAAGGAGCAGCTCAAATGGCATTGCGTTGTATTTTTGTGAATTGTTTCACAGTGGGGCTGTAGACATACACACACACGCACACACACAATCTATTCTGTGTTTCTCAGGTGGAGGTGATGAAAGGCAACGTCGAGTCGCGGGTGCAAGTTTACCTGCAGGACCTGCAGAAGTTCAGAGCCCGCTGGGACCAGCTCAAACCCGGGCATGACATCATCGAGTCAGGTGACCACGAGGCTCTGCAGCGGTGCGTTCAGAACATCCGAGACAGACGAGCCGAGTTCGACGAGCTGGAGAACACACGCAAAAAACTCACGTGTGTGACTTTACTCCTGCATTTGCAAGCAGATAAACACCTGTGAGATTACCATAGTAAACGTGTGTGTTGTGTGTGTCGTAGGGAGGACTGCGAACACTTTCATCTGAGCCCTCCTGACATGTCTCTGGCTTCAGACACGCTGAGGGATCTGCAGGAGTGTTCAGAGATGTGGGAACTTTATGAGGAGTTTCAGCAGGGACTGGATGAAAACGCCGAGCAGGACTGGATTTCCTTCAGGTCTCAATCACAGAAACTTGTCAGAAATTTCTACAACTCTTCATGGACATTCAGAGTTGTTGTGTCTGAAGCATATATCCAGCGTTGAGCATTATCTGTGTGTGTTTTCCCTGCAGGAGTAAGACCCACGTGTTCGAGGAGTTTTTGTTCGCGTGGCACGACCGACTGAGGAAGCTGGAGGAGCAAACCAGCATGTCTGTCAAACTGCAGAAGGAAGTGGACAGATATAAGGTCACATGAATGGATTATTCTGGTTATTTGCTAGTATTCTGTGGAAATTCTGTTGTACATGTAGGATGGGTCATGTTCAGGTCATTTGGAGGGTTTGTTCCTCTGTGTTGAAGCTAAAATTAGTGATTCTCCAAATTTCACTAGGCCTGCATTTTCAGTAGTGTGACAGAAGCTCAGCTGGTTTCAAAATAGATTGATTTTATTTCCAACAACTACTTTTGGTAACACGTTATTTTAAAGTGACGTAGTTACACGTTAATACTTGTACTTACTATAGAAATAACAGTAAATTATGCATAATTACAAGTAACTAACCCTAAACCAAACCTAACAGTAACTCTATAGTAAGTGCATGTAGTTAATTAATAGTACTCAGTACTTATTTGATTAATTACAATGTAACTACATCACCTTAAAATAATACGGAAGAGGATTAGGGCCAAGTAATAATAAAAAAAATAAAACCATGTCGAGATTAAAGTCATTATAATGTGAGATTAAACTCGTTAAATTTCGAGGAAAAGAAAGTCGCAATACAATGTTGAGAAAAAAATCATTACATTTCAAGAATAAAGTCGAATTTCGAGAAAAACTCGTTAAATTTGGAGAAAAAAGTCAAATAAAATGTTGAGAATAAAATCATTACATTTCAAGAATAAAGTCGTATTTAGAGAAAAAACTCGTTAAATTTGGAGAAAAAAGTCAAAAATAAAATGTTGAGAATAAAAGCATTAAATTTTGAGGATAAAGTTATGTTTCGAGAAAAAAACCTGTTAAATTTTGAGAAAAAAGTCAAAATAAAATGTCGAGAATAAACAAAATAAATTTTGAGAATAAAGTCGTTGTGTTTTGAGAAAAAAACTTGTTAAATTTAGAGAAATTATTCGATCAGTGTTGCATGCTGATAGAGGACATGACAAGAGAAATTTAATGACTTAATTCTCAACATTTTATTTTGACTTTTTGACAGCACCAAGCGTCCTGCTGGCAGGATGGTGACATTTAAGGGGTTAAAAACACTAAAAATGATGCAGTGTGATTTAAATGGTTTTCTGCCTTGCGTTTTATCTCTCAAAATGATGGATGCCATTTTAAAAATGAGCAGAAATAAGTTAAGGCAAACTTTTATTTATATAAGATAAACATTTGACCTGGCTGCTTGTTGGACTACTTGTTGAAATGATTTGGTGTGCAAGCCATGATTTATATAAATGTAGGCTATATAATAAATATTTTAAAAATGTATCGCATGCCATAATAATCTTTTCAAAAGTTTGTGATTTTGTGCTCTTTTTCTTCTTGACAGCTCACACTCACTGTAGTCAAGTGATGATGTAATATTGTTCATGTAAACAGTTTCCAGCATTTCAGTAATAAAAGTGTCCATAATTAAAATGCGTGCACATTACCGTACAGTGCTCAGCAGTGGTCAAAAAGGGATTTACAAAACGACTTCTCTTACAAACTCAGAGACGTGGGTTCTGACAGCAGTTTAATTACCACATGACATTAGTGTCTGTCCAAAAAAAAAAAAAAACAGTAGGTAATTTGGCTGGGAATTTTTAAACAGGTGGTGGGAGAAAAACATGACTTTCTGGATTCAGACAGCAATGAAATCACAGACTAACCTCGGTTAATGCTGAAAATACCTTATGTCCCCATGAGAAACAATTACTTTCCAAATAGGGCTACTTAAAATTATATGACTTGATATGATTGTTGTTTATTTATTGCTATATTAATTGTAGATGGGCAAAACACAGTTGTGTTAAAGATGTAGCTTTACAGCAGTGTGTGTGTGTGTTTTAGTCCGTAGTTCCAGTGTTAAAGTATGTGCGTGGTGAGCACCTCTCTCAGGAGCACTGGCTGGATCTGTTCCGGCTCATCTCTCTGCCCAGAGGAACCACACTAGAGAGACTGCAGTTCAGAGACCTGCTACGAGTGTCCGACAACATCATAGACAAAGCCCTGGAGCTCAAGGTACACACACACACACACACACACACACACTGAACTTTGAGCGTTGTTTATGCTCAAACAGCAATTTTTTCATACTAACTAAAGTTAAAAAAGTCAAATCATAATCAATCACCCCTTTAACATATCCTAATTAAAACCTGAAATATTTTTTGTCAGATTAATCTGACCTCTAGGCACATTTTCTGCAGTTTGATTCCCTATAAACACACAGTAATCATGTCTCTCTCTGTGAGCAGGATCTGAACAGTCGCGCCCAGGCGGAGGTCACCATCCGCGAGGCCCTGCGGGAGCTGGAATTGTGGGGCGCCGGTGCGTGTTTCACCCTGACGGACTACACAGACAGTCAGGGCGGCTCTCTGCGCGTCATCAAGGACTGGAGGGACATGGTCAACCAGGTGGGCGACAACCGCTGCTTGTTGCAGTCGCTCAAAGACTCGCCCTATTACCTGCGCTTCCAGGACAAAGTGTCGCTGTGGGAAACCCGACTGGCCGACCTCGACGAGTACCTCCAGAACCTCAACACCATCCAGAGGAAGTGGGTCTACCTTGAGCCCATATTTGGCCGTGGGGCGTTGCCGCGGGAACAGGCCCGCTTTCAGAGGGTGGACCAGGATTTCAGGTCAGCGGGGAGGGGATGCAGGGACCGGTGTGAGAGAGATGAGTGTAGATTCACTCACCTGTGTCTGTGTGTAGGGCGATCATGTCAGACGTTCAGAGGGACAGCAGGGTCACGTCTCTCGCGACTCGAGCTGGAATCAGAAACTCTCTCGTCACCATATTGGACCAGTTACAGCGCTGCCAGAAATCCCTTAATGAATTCCTGGAGGTAAAGCCTAAATTCAAATAATATATAATTGTAAATGATATAATTGTAATTTCTACCTGCTGACATATTTGTAGTCATTGCAAAAAAATAAATACATGTAAAATAAGCCATCTAAATAACAGAAACGAAAATAAGACACTATATTTAAATATGCGTATATATATATATATATATATATATAGATATATAGATATATATATATATATATATACACGTGTGTGTATGTATACTTTATATGTGTAATATATTTTTTCTACCATCATAGCGAAAGCATGAAAAAAGTGAAAAAGGAACAAAAATAACCAGCAAAAAAAAAAAAAACATATATATATATATATATATATATATTTATTTAAATATAAATAAGTATATATATATGTATGAAAGTAAAAAAAAAAATAAAAAATATAATATATTCTTTTTTCACTTTTTTCATGCTTTCGCTATGACGGTAGAAAAAATATATTACGCATATAAAGTATACATACACACACGTGTATATATATATATATATATATATGTTTGTGTGTGTGTATATACGCATATTTAAATATAGTGTCTTATTTTTGTTTCTGTTATTTCGATGGTTTATTTTACATGTATTTATGTTTTTGCTATGACTCTACAAATATATATACAGTTACTTTTTTATTTTTCTAGTTTATTTTAAATGTATACATTTAATACATGTTTTTTTTGCTTTTTCATGTTTTTGCTGACAGTAGAAATAATAATTCTTGTATATTATATAGGATTAATGTAAATTATATCTGTTATATATTTTATATCATTTTTATATTAATATATAAATATTTAAATATGAATATAAGCATTTAAATATTAGATTTTCATTATTTTCACAGATTTTCGTGAATATTTTAATGACATTTGACCCCTGTGTGACCCATGCAGGAGAAGCGTTCTGCATTCCCTCGGTTTTACTTCATTGGAGATGACGATCTGCTGGAGATTCTCGGACAGGCCACAAACCCTACTGTCATACACACACACCTGAAGAAACTCTTCGCAGGTAACACACACACACACACACACACACACACACACACACACACACACACACACCTGTTCACAGTTATCACACAAACAGCTGTGGATGATTGTGTGTTTAAGGCATCAGCAGTGTGGAGTTTGATCAGAGTTTTCAGAGCATCACAGCTATGAAATCACTGGAGGGAGAGACGGTGCCGCTCCAGAACACCATCAGCATCTCCAACGACGTGGAGGTCAGATCTCTGTCTTTTTTGCCAAATAATTTTGTCAGATAAATACATTAACCAAGTTTAGTGTTTTGTTCTTCCCTCATATTTAAAATATTTAAAATATATCAAATATTTTCCTCATATTTTGAAGTTTGAATAAAATTTGTAGGGTCATTAAAAACAAATATCCCCTCCAGACATCACTTTTGGCCACTACTGTGTGTGTGTGTATATATTTGATTCTTTTATATTTGATATTCCTTTTTATTTGTGGATTTGTGTCAGGTTTGGCTGAGCGCTCTTTCCACAGAGATGAAAAACACCCTGAAGCATCTTCTGTGTGAGTGTGTGAATGCTGGGAAGAAAGGAAACTTGGACCCCACACGCTACCCTTCTCAGGTAACACACACACATGTTTCTTCAGAAACACCCATGAGTTTCTGCGGTTCAGCTGAAGTGACTGTGGAGTGACTCTGTTTCCAGATTCTGTGCCTGGCAGAGCAGATCCAGTTCACAGCGGATGTGGAGAACGCCATACGCCAGCAGAGCCTCCATCAGCTGGAGCAGGAGCTCACCGCCAAACTGGAGAACTACACCAGTGTGGACACCAACACGGACGACACTGCAGGTACTGAACACCTGCCTACATGTGTGTGCTTATACCTCACGCTACTCAAATCTGCTGGAAAGTGTTCTCAGAAGAGGTTAATAAACACAATGATGTCTTTTTCACTTCTAACAATCCTATAAATTATAGAAATTCAGGTTACAGTAGTAGTTGAACCAGTAATAGACATGCAAAATTAAATTAAAGAAAAAAAGAAATTGAACTTTTCATCAAGGAAAAGAAGACTTTTTTTGCACTATAACATTATTTTACATGACAATGAAGCACAATCGATTCTTGTTATAGCCTAATAATACAAACAAATCTCAGTCCCAGTATCAAAATATGATAATGGGAAAAATTATACATTATACATCGTGATAATTAATTTATGGTGATTATTTATTTAAAAATCATTCTTTGTGGACAGAATGATTTATATTTAAATATAAAAAAGTGTAATTCTCATTATACTTTTTTTATATTCAAATATTCAATCTCGTGGGTGTTTTGTACATTTTGCAAATTTTGTACATTTTAAATTTAAAGTCATCACTTTGAGAGTTCAAAATTAAGAGCTCCAGCCCACGTTCAGTGTGTGATTTGAACAAAGAAAAAAGTTGGTGAATTGACTTGTACCTGAACTGTTCGTCTCCGAGCAAAACACAGTGGCGTTTCATTTCTGAATCCGTGTTTTGAATGAATCGGGTGAATCAATGATTCAATGACTCATTCATAAAGAGAGCCATTTACTTCATTCCTGAATGAATCAGCTGTTTGAACGAATCGAATGAATGAATGAATGACTCAATGACATTTACTGCCACCTACTGGCAGTTTTAGTTTCTTATTTAGAGTAATAAGCCTGTAATAAATAATTTCATAATTTCATATTTCCATATATTAATTAATCTCAAAATAATAATAATTGGCTTTATATAAAATAAATAAGCATCTATGGTATGTCCTCATTTTGATATAGTAAATGAATTGAATAGATGAAATTACATTTTTATGAAATTTAATTTCTTTAATACAAATCTCAGGGTTTTTTTCACACTGCAGGTGATTCTGGAATAAAGCCTCTAATTCTCTGGCTGCAAATTTACATCATTTGCTAATTGTCAGATTAATCTAACAAATAAAGTGACGTGAACATCCATAAAGCTCTGTAGTCCCTTTATGAGCTCAGGAGTTTATTCACTGAAGCTTCAATAAGACTCACTATAAATTTAAGTAAATGGAGCTTCTGATGAGCCACACTGTTAACAGTGATTATGGGTAATTCTGATTATAAGTCACTCAGGAAAAACTGCTGCTGCTGCAGGGCCTAAATGATCTAATTACAAACACTTCAAGCCTGTTCTTGATATGCCTCTGTTTGATAAAAACACATTACAGTCTCTCCACCTCTGCTCCCTATCAAACCTTTACTTTAGATGTGTGTGTGTGTGTGTGTGTGTGTGTTTGAGGGCTTCATTATTAGTACTGCTTGCTTTAAATGAAACCCTAACACACTAACACACTTCAGCGTGCACGTTCAATGTTCAAAAACAGCCATTAGCCGTTGATGCTCAGTTTCTGATGGTTTTGTGTTGTAGAATCCAGAGTTCTGCAGCTGAAGCTGAGGGCTCTGATTCTGGACGTGATCCACAACATCTCAGTTGTTCAGAGTCTGAGAGAAGCTCAGATTCACACCACTGACGACTGGATCTGGAAGAAACAGCTGCGGTTCTACCTGAACGCAGAGCAGCGCTGCTCCATACAGATGGTGGACGCAGAGTTCAGCTACACCTATGAGTATCAGGTGAGGGTCAGGTGACCGGCTCAGAAAGTATAGTCAGACAGCAGCCTAAATGAACAAAATGAGCTCATTAATATGCATGACACATGGTGGAAAGTTATGAAGTAACATCAGCGTAGTCAAAGTTTTGTTATTGAGCCAAGAGCTTTGGTATAGTAGAGTTAGTGACACTCATAACACAAAGGATGCTGGTTCAGTCTCACATGAAGAGTCAGATCCTTAGGCTGCTTCACAGGGACTGACTCTGTCTCTCTTTCTTTCAGGGCAACACTCCTAAACTGGTGCACACGCCTCTCACGGATAAGTGCTATCTCACACTCACACAGGCCATGGAAATGGGTTTGGGCGGGAACCCGTACGGCCCTGCTGGAACCGGCAAGACTGAGTCCGTCAAAGCCCTGGGAGGATTGTTTGGAAGACAAGTGCTGGTCTTTAACTGTGATGAGGTACACACACACACACACACACAAAATACAACACACACATAAAATAAACACACACACAACATACAACACACACACGCAACATACACAAAATACAGCACACAGACACACAAACACACACACATATATACACACACATACATACAACACACACACAACACACACACAGATATACACACATATACACAAACACAGAGACACATAGACACACAACACACACTCACACACACACAACATACAACACACAGACACACGCATGCAACATACACACAACATACAACACACAGATACACACACAACATACAACACACAGACACACACAACACACACACACAGATAGACACACACAACACACACAGACACAACACACTCACAAACACAATACACATTCACACACAACACACACACACACGCACAACACACACACAGTCACACAAACACACACACACACACGCACAACACACACACAGTCACACAAACACATACTCATACATGTATTATATTGATGCTAGCAAAAAATCTATGCATTAAGCTCCACATTACTGTGAATAACAGAAGTGTTTCCAGTACTGGGAAAGTTAATAAGGCATTTTTACAGCCATTAAACAGTTTCATGTTTGAAGGTGTGTAATATCTCTGTGTTTTAGGGTATAGATGTGAAGTCCATGGGGCGGATCTTCGTCGGGCTGGTGAAGTGTGGAGCGTGGGGCTGTTTTGATGAGTTCAATCGCCTGGAAGAGGCCGTGCTCTCCGCCGTCTCCATGCAGATACAAGCCATCCAGAACTCACTGAAAAACCATCGCACCACCTGCCAGCTACTCAATAAAGAGGTGACACAAACACACATGCTTCAGTTCTGATCCTACACATACCAACACAAAAGAGACAATGAGACATTCTGTGTATGTTTTCAGGTGGAGTTGGACCCAAACTCGGGCGTCTTTATTACTCTGAACCCGGCGGGTAAAGGATACGGAGGGCGGCAGAAGTTGCCGGATAATCTAAAGCAGCTCTTCCGACCGGTTGCCATGACGAGTCCCGATAACGAGCTCATCGCTGAGGTCATCCTGTACTCAGAGGGATTTAAGGAAGGAAAGGCACTTGGACGAAAATTGGTCGCTATATTCAACCTGGCCAGGTAGAAACTCAAATGTTTATGTAATATAACACTGTGTGTCTGTGCATGACTTGACATGTGAATATGTGTGTGTTTGTGTGCAGGGAGCTGTTGACGCCCCAGCAGCACTATGACTGGGGTTTACGTGCGCTGAAGACGGTTCTGAGAGGCTGTGGGAGTTTACTGCAGTTACAGAGACTGAACAACAACCCCAGTGAGTGACTCTCACTGGAATCCATAATCACATAACTCGATCAGTAAACTGTCCAGGATCAATTCACGTCCATCTCTGTGTCTGTCTGCAGTGAAAGAGAGCTGGTTAGTGGTTCAGGCTCTGAGGTTAAACACCATGTCAAAGTTGACGTTCGCCGATAGCTCTCGGTTTGATGCCCTGGTCAGAGACGTGTTTCCTGGAGTCGACTTTAAGGACGTGGAATATGAGACGCTCAAATCCGCCCTGCTGTCTGTGTATGAAGAGGCACGGCTGGAGATCATACCCAGTCAGGTACCTGCCTATGCACCCTGCATACTACACCCTACCTAGGGCCCTATGATATCTGTTCTATTTTTTCCCAAGTTCCATTTTTGTTTCTCCTCATTTTTTTTTTTTTTTTCGATTTAAATTTTTCTAGTTTTCATTTTAATGGTTCAATTCAATTTTAGTAATCAAGAATTTGTATTTTCTTTCTGTATATTTTGTCATTGTTAATATATGATTATCCCTTAATGACTCCTTGGAATGTTTTTAGCTTTATAAAAGCAAAAAAAAAAAAAACAATTAGTTATCAAGAAGCGTGTTTAATTAATTAAAATAATGAAACTTATACTATTTAAACTTATACTTAACTTATACAATTTATTAAAAGTTTAACAAAAATAGCATTTTTAGGGTCCTATGAAATCCATTTAATTTTTTCTCCCAATCCATTTTTTACACCTTAATATTTCTGGATTCCATTTTAATGGTTTAATTAAATTGTGTGATATCAACTTGCAATTGTGAGAAATAAAGTCAGAATTGCCAGTTATAAAATCAGAATTGCGAGTTATAAAGTCAAAATTGCGAGAAATAAAGTGAGAATTGCGAGTAATAAACTCAAAATTGCAAGAAATAAAGTCAGAATTGCGAAAAACAAAGTCAGAATTGCAAGTTATAAACTCAAAATTGCGAGAAATAAAGTCAGAATTGTGAAAAATAGTCAGAATTGTGAAAAATAAAGTCAGAATTGTGAGAAATGAAGTCAGAATTGCGAGTTATAAACTCACAATTATAATTTTTATTTTTTATTCAGTGGTGGAAACAAGCTTCTATACATATTATATTGTACATTCAACTGTACAACAGTTATATATTTCTGTCATCATTTCTTCAAGTTGAACCAAACTTTTATTTTGACAGGTTGTCCAGAAGACCTTTGAGTTTGTGTGTATTTAATGATAGTTTTCTCATATGAAATGTTGCTGAAGGGACTCTCAGAGCAGCTCTGAAGATGAAGATCATGTGTTCATATAGTGAGACTAAAAAACACCACGAGCGTCACGCGTGCTTCAGTGTGTGTAGTAGATTAAACTGCGCCGCTCATTCATGCAGACTTCAGATTTATATGAGCTTCAGTATTCACAGACATTAGTCCATATCGCAGTTTGATTCAGTGTACAGCTCTACTTTTCATTAATTCATCCATAATTTGCCAAGTTCCACATTATACTGTAAATTTCATTTTGATGACTGGGTTCTGCAAGTCTTTTCCGCACCACAGAAATCATATGGCCCTAATTACCCGAAGACTGTCATTTTGAAATGTGTGTGTGTGTGTGTGTGTGTGTGTGTGTGTGTGTGTGTGTGTGTGTAGATAAAGAAGGCTCTGGAGCTGTATGAGCAGCTCCGGCAGCGGATGGGTGTGGTGGTGGTCGGACCCAGTGGGGCAGGGAAGTCCACTCTGTGGAGGATGCTGCGGGCGGCGCTAGGCAGGATGGGCCGTGTGGTCAAACAGTACACCATGAACCCTAAAGCCATGCCACGGCAACAGCTCCTGGGGCACATCGACATGGACACGCGAGAGTGGTCCGACGGGGTGCTGACGTCCTCCGCACGACAGGTGGTGCGAGAGCCACAGGGTGAGGACAAACACACACACACACACACACACTACATACATGAACACACCAAACAAACACAAAATACACACATTAACACATTCAGTGAATGTTAAATACACATTAACATGCATAATGAACACTTAACATACACATTACTCTAAAATTACCTTACACTCAAAAAAACAAACATTAAATACACATGATAACACATTCAAAGAGCAAACACACTCCGCAAACACCAAATACACACACTTGAAAGTAAGTTTAATTGAGATTTTAGTTTGTCTGATTGTGCTCTCCATTCCTCTCTTTCCCTATCAGAGGTGAGCTCATGGATTATATGCGATGGAGACATTGACCCAGAGTGGATCGAGTCATTAAACTCTGTGCTGGATGATAATCGCTTGCTCACGATGCCCAGCGGTGAGAGGATTCAGTTCGGCCCCAATGTCAACTTCCTGTTTGAGACCCACGATCTGAGCTGTGCCTCACCAGCCACCATCTCCCGCATGGGCATGATCTTCCTCAGGTAACGCTTCTAAACACAGCACAGCCAATCATACAGCTTCACACAACCTAAATCAGCCAATCAGCTGTCAGTTTGCTTATGTATTGCCCCCAAAAGCAGCCAATCACGTCTGTCTATTTAAATATCATTGCAGTTTTTTTCCATCCAAATTTTTTCCCATTACATTTTTTTAAATCTATTTTTATTTATTTTATTAATATTTACATTTATTTTGCATTTTTCTTTTTCATTTTTTTCATTATTTTTAACAATTTAATTTGGTTAGATTCTTTTAATAAATAAATAAATAATAATTTGTTTTTACATTTATTTATTTTACATTTTTCATTTACATTTTTTCATTACATTTATTTTTTTAGCATTTTAATTCAGTTTAATTATTTTAATAATAAATAAATAAACATTTGTTTTTACATTTACATTTTTTTTTTACATTTTTCATTTACATTTTTTTTATTGCATTTTTAGCATTTTAATTCAGATTAATTCTTTTAATAAATAAACATTTGTTTTATATTTATTTATTTTTTTTTTACATTTTATTTACATTTTTCATTACATTTTTAAGCATTTTAATTTAACTTATTTTAATAAATAAACAAACATTTGAATTCAGTTTAATTCTTTTTGTACATAAACAATCGTTTGTTTTTACATTTTTAAAAAAAAAAAAATTTTATTACATTTTTAGCAATTAGTTCAGTATTTTACGTGGCCTACTGTATGTGTGTTGCAGTGATGAGGACACTGACGTCGGCGCTCTCGTGAAGTCGTGGCTGAAGAGGGAGGATGAAGACAACAGGATGAATCTGGAGAACTGGCTCAATGATTATTTCCACAGAGCTCTGGACTGGGTTCTCAAGCAGGTGCCGTCCCGTGACACAGTCCTTTAACTCTGACCCAGTGCATTCACTGCATCATTAACATCTCCATCTGTCTCTCTGCAGAGTGATTTTGTGGTGGACACCAGTCTGGTCGGGACGGTGCTGAACGGTTTGTCCCATCTGAGAGGGGTCAGAGAGAGAGGACAGTTTGTCGTTGGACTCATCCGTGGTTTGGGAGGAAACCTCACGCTCAAATGCCACCAGGAGTTTGCCAAGGAGGTCAGAGCCATCTTGATTTATGGGAAATGTAATTTCATGCCTGCTCAGCCAACCGCCTGTCAATAAATTCAGGAGCCGCTCCCTTAGATTAACACTTATGACCAGTCGTAATTTAAAACTTGAGTTTTAAAGAAGCAGTGAAACTTTGATGTGATTCAGTCAGGGGTCACAATCTACATTTTATGTTGTCCACTCTTAATGTCAGTCAAGGTTTCTTGCACCATAAAAAGCCATTTTCCTCTCTCTGACCAGTAGAAATAAACAGGCGGTTTTGTTACGGTACCTTTTAACCCTTTGATGACTGAATAAGTGCAGTTCACCTTTATTCCACAAGGTGACAATGTCTGATACACAATGATGAAGTGACGTTTCACTCATAGTTACTGCAGGCAGAAAACAAAAGAGCAAAGCTTGAAATGGCTCAGCAATTTACTAATTACCGAACATTAGTGTCACTGTTCCTCTGAAAATCTAATAATAACATCTAATTAAAACTATTAACAAAAACTATAATGGTATATCAATGATGCTGAAATAACACTGTTGTGTTGTCATGTTCTGAATGTGTGTTTAGGTTCTGAGTTGGGCCAGAGAAAGCCCACCTGACCCTCGAAAGCCTCTGGACACATACTATGACCCCGCTTCGGGCCGTCTGTGTGCGTATGAGCTGCAGCGAGGGGAAGGTGTGTGTGAGGATGACCTCAGTAACCCACACAATCTCCCCGTCATACACACAACTGACATGCAGCGCGGACTCGACCTCTTCACACCGTGGCTCTCGTCCAATCACAGGCAGCCGTTCCTGCTGGTGGGGCCGGAGGGATGCGGGAAAGGGTATGACACAAATTCATACCAGGGCTTGTTGAACCCTTTTTATACAAATACACATGCACAAAATGACGATGCTCTCTGTGTGTGTCAGGATGCTCCTGCGCTGCGCTTTCGCCCAGCTTCGCTCTACGCAGGTGGCCGTGGTGCACTGCAGCGCTCAGACGTCCTCCCGTCACGTCCTGCAGAAACTCTCGCACACGTGTTTGGTCATCAGCTCCAACACGGGACGCGTGTACCGTCCCAAAGACTGCGAGAGGCTGGTGCTGTACCTCAAAGACATCAACCTGCCCAAACCCGACAAGTGGGGCACCAGCAACCTCATTGCCTTTCTGCAGCAGGTCATATGCTACACATTTTTTTTTATAGTGCAGATCAAGGTTTCTTGCACTGATTTAGTTTTTCACAGTCTTTTTTTTCCACAGGTCTTGACATATCAGGGCTTCTATGATGAGAACCTGGAGTGGGTCGGGCTGGAGAACATTCAGATCGTGGCTTCGATGTCAGCAGGTGGTGCTGTGGGGCGGCACCCGCTCACGTCACGCTTCACCTCGATTGTACGCATCTGCACCATCGAGTGAGTACTGATACACACACACTATCTAAATGATATGGAATCTAAATGGCAGCTTGTTTCCACCATGGAATAAAGAAATTAAAAAGGTAAATAAATAAAAGGTAATTTCTCACAATTCAGTCAAATTTGTGAGATAAAAACTCAAAATTGCAAGGAAAAACAAGACCAAGTTGTTGTATATAAATTGCCAATTGTAAGGGGGAAAAAGTCTGAATATCTCACAATTTGGACTTGTTTTTCCTCACAATTGAGAGTTTTTATCTTACAAATTTGACATTTTTCCCCTCAGAATTCTGAATTAATTGCAATTCTGACTTTTTTCCTCTGAATTTTTCCTTTGGAATTTACATCTTCCAATTCTTTGGATTCTTCCAATTCCAACACACACTAATCCATCTCTCCTGTAGTTATCCAGACAGAGAGCAGCTGCAGACCATCTATAGCGCATACCTAAAACCTGTGCTGCAGAGGACTCTGGGTAATGATCCAACCTGGAGCTCTACAGGGAAGATCCACCAGCTCGCCGGCTCTTTGGTGCAGGTCTACGAGCAGGTCAGATGTGATTGGGCATTTAAAAGTGTCTTTGTTGATGTCATTGTGAATGTGATATACAGTACAATTTTTTTTGTCTCTTCTGCTCACCAAGGCTGCATTTATTTGATCAAAAATACAGTAAAAAACAGTGAAATATTATTTCAATTTAAAATAGCTGTTTTCTATGTGAATATATGTTAAAATGTAATTTGTTCCTGTGATCAAAGCTGAATTTTCAGCATCATTACTCCAGTCTTCAGTGTCACATGATCCTTCAGAAATCATTCTAATATACTGATTTGCTGCTCAGGAAATTTTTTGTGGAAACCATGATACATTTTTTTTTTTTTTTTCAGGATTCTTTGATGAATATAAAGTTCAAAAGAACAGCATTTATTTTAAATAGAATCTTTCGTAGCAATATAAATGTCTTTTACTGACACTTTTGATCAATTTAATGCATCCCTGATAAATAAAAGTATTAATTTCTTTCAAAAAGAGACTCCAAACTTCTGTATGATAGTGTAAGTTTTGACTGGTATGTGTTTGTGTTTCAGGTGAAGGCTAAATTCTCCGTAGATGATCACAGTCATTACCTGTTCACCCCGTGTTTGCTCACACAGTGGGTCCTGAATCTGCTGCGATACGACCTGAGCGCAGGTGAACTCAATATATTCATTAAACCAGCGCTAATTCACTAACACGTCCCAAAACTGACACCTGAGATTGATTTATGCTGCCTTAAATTGTGGCCAAAATGAGGTATCTTATAAGGCAGCAACAGTCCTGTCAGAAGTACATATTTGATGCCCTAAAATGTTGTCTAGGTAGGCAGCTGACTAGGTTTTGGAGCCATTAGCCTATTTAATGACTATTATTTCAAATGTTGACTTGCTAAAAGGTGTCTGTAAGGGTTTGGATTTGGGTGTACTGGTTATAGTTAGTGTTCAATTCATGAACTATAGACATCTGTGAGGTTCTCACCATGCTACAAAACATGTTTTTTGTGTGTGTTTGTGTGCACAGGTAAATCTGCCGTAGATTCAGTCCTCGAGGCGGTGGCGTATGAAGCCCGGCGTCTGTTCAGGGACCGGATCGTGTCCTCTAAAGATCTGAATGTGTTTGATAACATCCTGTCCTCTGTCATCAGGGGCGACTGGGGCTCGGATGCACTTGACAACATGACAGGTCACACACTCACTGTTACACTACTGTTCACATTCATTAAGGATGCATTAAATTGATCAAAAGGGACAGTAAAGACATTTATAATGTAACAAAGCTTTCTATTTATCCTGAAAACACAAACATATGAAGCAGCACAACTGTTTTCAACACTGATAATAATCAGAATTATTTCTTGAGCATCAAATCAGTATATTAGAATGATTTCTGAAGGATCATGTGACACTGAAGACTGGAGTAATGATGCTGAAAATTCAGCTTTGCATCACATGAAATAATTTTATTTTAACATATATTCACATAGAAAACAGCTGTTTTAAATTGTAATAATATTTCACATTATTATTATTTTTGCTGTATTTTTAATCAAATAAATGCAGATTTGATTGGATCCTTTGTTCATTTGTGTTGTGATTTACCACAGATACGTACTTTGTAACATGGGCCGCGTCTCATGAGGGTCGTTCCCCTGGTCAGCCCCTCCCACCGCATGGAAAACCGCTCGGACGTCTCAACGCCAGTGACCTCAGAGAGATTATACACAAGGTAAGAAAAGAAATAAAATTATAACACGTTCATAGTCAGTCACTCCAGATTTTCAAGATTTAAGTGCATTATCTAATTATTAAGTAAATTCCTCATTTGCAAATCTCTTTGGATAAAAGCATCTGCTAAATGTAAAAAAAATATTTTTAATGTAATTTGTTTTGAGCATATTATCTTGTTTTGTGTCTCATCAGGGAATAGTTCTGTACGGCCGTGATAACCGTGAGTTGGACATCCTGTTGTTTCCGGAGGTTCTGGACTACATGTCTCGAGTGGACCGTGTGCTGAGCTCTCCGGGCGGGTCTTTGCTGCTAGCGGGACGTAGCGGCGTCGGCCGGCGCACGGCTACATGCGTAGTCAGCCACATGCACGGGGCATCTCTCTTCACTCCTAAAATCTCCCGCTCGTACTCGCTGAAACACTTCAAATCTGACCTCAAAACTGTGAGTCTCAGTCCATGCTGACTCTCTGCAAGCTAACAACACAAGTCGCTCGTTCAGACTTTCTTCCTCTCTCTGTAGGTCATGCAGTCTGCCGCTGTGGACGGCCAGCAGGTGGTTTTGTTGTTAGAAGATCATCAGTTTGTTCATCCGGCCTTCCTGGAGATGGTCAATAGTCTGTTGTCGTCAGGTCAGTTCAGACCTCACAGTGTATTGCCAATCAAAATACTTTGCTGTATCATTAGTCATCATATTTGATGTTCGTAACAGGTGAAGTTCCAGGTTTGTACTCCACTGAAGAGCTGGAGCCTCTACTGTCATCTCTGAAAGATCAGGCGTCGCAGGATGGGTTTACCGGTCCGGTTCTCAACTATTTCTCCCAACGTAAGAACTCTCACACACACAATTGCTTGTTTTGACATTCCATAAAATGTCTTCACAAGCAAATTTTGCTTTTCTGTGTTGATGCATTTCACATTGCAACATCTCTGTTCCCCAATACAAGTCACTAAAAGCATCTTGAAAAATGCATACATGTAAATGTTTAGATGGGGGACATTAGCCATATATTATTCTTTATTCATAATACATCTTCAGTACATCTTCAGTCTTCATCTTTTATAATTCTGTTAAAGATTTTATTTATTTTATACATTTACTACATTGAGACATCGCTTTTCTCAATTTTCTAATTGTTTTTGTTATGCTCTCTAGGATGATGTTCTCATCCTAGAGAGCATTTTATTGGACAAACATTTGCACACAAGTGCAAGATGTCAAGTATTTTGATCGATTTTCTCAGGAGGGAAAGACTTTTAAATGCATGAATCTGCTAAAATCTTTTGTCTTTCTAAAAACAAGCACTAAAACATAATACTTTCATCATATGTGTGTGTGTGTGTGTGTGTTTGCGAGTATTGATATCATTAACTAAAACTAAAACTATTAGAAATTATTTTGTTGATTGGAATAAAGCTGAAATAGAATAAAATATAAATATTAGGTGAAAAACTTTAAAAATTTCGCAACTGAAATAACTAAAGTAAGTTTAAGCTGAAGGATTAAAATGACTAAAACTAAAATTGAAATAAAAATAAAATAAAAATTTACTAATAAATAATAAAATAAAATTAATAAAATTAAAAATTACGAAATTACTTGAACTGAAATTATGAAAAGAAAAGCTAATTCAAAATATTAATAAACACAATAATAGTATATAATAGGGGTGTAACTGTTCACAGAAGCCGTGGTTCGTTGCGTACTTTGGTTTTGGGTACAATTCAATAGGAAAAATGGTCACATTTTAGTTTAGGGTCCAATTCTCACTATTAACTTACTATTAACTACAACTTTTGCCTCAATAAACCCCTAATTACTGCTTATTATTAGTTAGTAAGGTAGTTGTTAAGTTTAGGTATTGGGTTGAATTATGGGATGTAGAATATGGTCACGTAGAATAAGGCTTTAATATGTGCTTTATAAGTACAAATAAACAGCCAATATCCTAGTAATATGCATGATAATAAGCAACTAGTTAATATTGATAAGTGGACCCTAAACTAAAGTTTTACCAGACAAAGGAACAAATTTGTTTCACCTAGCAGCTTTTAGTCCCCTAGTTAGTACAGTACAGCCTCTTATAGTGTATTAAGCACTAAACAGTCAACAGAACACACTCTTAGGTCGTATTTTTTTTGCAGAGCTGATAAAAAACAAAAGGTATTTGGTCACAATCAGCTACAAAACTGAAAAGCATCTCGTGTTATAAAAGTACAAAATAAACGTGCATGCGCTGTTCCTTTTATTCTGTGCTTGTTCCTGTTGTGGTGGTTAGCATACAGCGTTGCATTACCATGCACGCCCCCTTCTGGATTGGAGTATGGATCGCCTGCGACTGACTGTATTCGTCGTCTGACTATATAAACCGAACTGTGACGTCTGTATCGTACGGGATGAATACATGTACCGTTACACCCCTAATATATAAATAACAGTTGTTTGTGTGTGTTTGTGCAGGCGTTCAGCAGAACCTCCATGTGGTTTTGATCATGGACTGCACTAATGAGCACTTCACCATTAACTGTGAGAGTAACCCCGCCCTCTACAGGAAGTGCTCAGTGCAGTGGATGGAGGGCTGGTCCGACAGCAGCATGAAGAAGGTGAACAGAGAAACGGTATCAGTGTTGTCGTTTGAGCCACATCTGTATTTATTAATTCATTTTGGTCATGTGACTCATTTTTTTTTAGATCCCAGAGATGCTGCTGTCAAGGATGGAAGGAGAGGATGAGAAAAATGGAGAAAAACAGAAGAAGAAGAAGAAATCTGGTATGATGTTGAAGAAAAGCGTGTGAACTTATAGCTGCACGTGGATGTTAAACTGCTCTCTGATTGGTTGTCTTTCAGCATCCGTGCATTCAGAGCTCTATCGGTCCTTCCTGGCGATCCATGAGTCGTGTCGGGAATTCGGAGCCACGCCTAGTCAATACCTGAGCTTCCTGCAGGTGTACCAGTCCATATACAGCTCCAAAAGGAAAGAGCTGACCCACAAACAACAGCATCTACAGGTGAACAGCTTCAGTGATGGAGACAGGAGCTTGAATTTATAATGAGCCCGTATGCTAATGTTTGGGTTCCCGTGTGACTGCAGGCGGGTGTGGCCAAGCTGAATGAAGCGAAGGCATTGGTGGATGAGTTGAAGAGGCGGGCGGCCGAGCAGAGCAGCTTACTGAAGACCAAACAGGCCGAGGCGGATGCCGCCCTGCAGGAGATCACTGTGTCAATGCAGGTTTGTGTTTGAGGCACGTGTGTGTATAAACACGCAGTGTGAAGCTGTTCGAGGGTATTAACGTGTGGTGCGCTTCAGAACGCCAGTGACCAGAAGACGGAGATGGAGAAGATCAAAGAGAGGATGGCACAGGAAGTATCCAAGATTGAAGAGCGGAAGAAGAAAATAGACGAGGAGCTCAGAGAGGTTCAGGTGAGCACACCTGTCTGCTTGACCTGAGCTTGGGTTATTATTGTTAAACAGCACTTGAAAGATTTTCTTTAATTGAAACTGAAATAAAATAAAATATAAAAATTTATTTTAGCTAGTCCATCAAGACAACATTTCTCTTTTTCGTTTAGTTTAACTTGAAGTACTAAAATAAATAAAAGGAAATAAAATAAAAATAATAAATAAAACTATATAAAGATTTTTTTAAGAAAATGACAAAAATACAAAACAAAATGACTAAAACTTTAACTAAAATTGAAGTGAAAACAGACAACATAAAAATATAATTTAATTAAAAATATTAACAAAAACATCTAGTTTTTTTAAATGTTGAACTTTCTAATATTTATAATAATATAATATATTTTTAAATGTTTAATATAATATTTAATATTTTAATGATAAATAATAATAATTTATTTTTAATTTTAATTTATATTTTCTGTTATATTTTCAATTTGTACTTTTAATTTAGTTTTCATTAGTGTTGACTATATCACTTTTATTTTTATTGTTTTTCATTAAATTTAGCTTTTATTTTAGTTTTAGTATTTTAGGTCTGTCAAAGTTAATGCGCTCTGTAACTGATATAATTTAAATGAACTTTAACAATGATAAATTTATCAGGGTGAGCTAGCTATCACTTGTGGCATTTTAATTTTTAAGGCAGGTTATAATTATTTTAATTTTAACTTTTATTTCAGTTTCTCTGTTGATAATACCAGTCCTGATCATCTGAATATATCTGCCCTGATCCAACGAGATTATACTATTTTTTAAAACCTTTTAAAATATTTTTAGTATGTAATATTGAATTTTTAATTTAGATTTTAGTTCTGTTTTATTATTTTGAATTTGTCCTTTTAATGTAGTTTTCATTAGCTTTCACTTTGACAGTTTTAGTTTAGTTAATATACTGTTTATCTAAAGCTAAAATTAATTTGTGGTCATTTTTATTTTAGTCTTGGCGTCATGAAAGTGTATTTTAGTTGATCAGATTATGTTAATTTTTATTTTTATTTCAGTTAACAAACATGTTTCTTATGTTTGTCAACTGTATTTAGTTTTCATTAATGTTAATAACAGTCCTGATCACATAAATGTGTCCTGATCTTATGTCCAGTGTTACGGAGATGCTCTAAAAACTCACATAAAATTGTATTGTGTGCGTGCGTGTGTGTGTGTGTGTGTGTGTGTGTGTGTGTGTGCTCAGCCCCTGGTCGACGAGGCAAAGCAGGCAGTAGGGAACATCAAACCGGAGTCGCTGTCCGAGATCCGCTCGCTGCGCATGCCGCCCGATGTCATCAGAGACATTCTGGAGGGGGTGCTGAGACTCATGGGAACATTTGACACGTCCTGGGTCAGCATGAAGAGGTGAGAGAGACAGACGGGGATGTGAGCGGAAGCCGCTCTGTCATTATTCATGCTTTATATTATTACCCTTTAACGGCCATAACAGAATGAATTCTGCCTTTATTTATGGTGTTTATCTCTTCCCGGGAAATTAAACTGTCATATTGCTTATTACACCTTCACACTCTTCAGGCTAAATGAATCTAGACTAATTAATGATTTTAATTTAGTGCATTTTCATTGCAAATAGGCGTGTGGAGACATTAGGTCATTTGCGTTTGGTTAAAATGTTAAATTAGTTGAATAATTGAAGCGCTAATGGAGTGTTTATGAATGCAGTTTCTTAGCCAAGCGAGGAGTGAGGGAAGACATTGTCACGTTTGACGCACGCAACATCACTCATGAAATCCGACAGAGCGTCGAAGAGCTTCTGCACAGAAACAAGGCATCGTTTGACCCCAAGGTCAGAGACACCATTTCATATTGTACATGGAAACTGAACTGACATTTCTTACAATCTCACAAATATTGTCAAAAAACATTTAATTGTATGCAAATGTAATTAAAGTTTTACAAGTGAACAATCAACTAATCGTCAGTCATTCTTGTGCTGCAGAACGCCAAGCGTGCGAGTGCTGCCGCCGCTCCTCTGGCCGCCTGGGTGAAGGCCAACGTTCAGTACTCACACGTGCTAGAGAGGATCCAGCCGCTCGAGACGGAGCACGCCGGACTGATGGAGTCAGTACACACATCAGCAAAGCATTCTGGACTTTTACAGACGGATTGTTTCTGACACAATGTCTCTGTTTTCTGCCAGAAACCTCCGCAAGACAGAGAACCGCAAGAACAGGCTGGAAAAGGAGCTGAACTCTGTGGGAGAGAAAGTTCTGGAGCTGAAGGAGAAGTAAGACTCATGGGACACTTGACTCATAGTTGATTCCAATAGATTTTGATATTAGCATTAATATCAAAACACAAAAATAGTCCACTTCTAATTTGATTTCTAAGTAAGATTTCTAATTAGATTTTCTGACTAGGCCAGGGGTGTCCAAACTCGGTCCTGGAGGGCCACTGTCCTGCAGAGTTTAGCTCCAACTTACCACAACACACCTGCCTGGAAATTTCCTGCAGGCCTAAAAATCTTGATTAGCTGGTTCAGGTGTGTTTAACTGGGGTTGGAACTAAACTCTGCAGGACAGTGGCCCTCCAGGACCTAGTTTGGACACCCCTGATGTAGGCAGTTCACTAGTTTTTGTGTGTGTACGACATCTCGTCTCTGGTGTCCAGGTTTCAGTGTCGTACGACTGAAGCAGCGAAACTGGAGTCTGAGGTGAGCAGAGCGCAAGAGACCATCAGCGCAGCAGAGAAACTCCTGCAGCAGCTGGACGGAGAGCACACGCGCTGGACCGCACAGGTGTGTGTGTGTGTGTGTGTGTGTGTGTGTGTGGGGTTCAGGTATACCCTACGTTGTGGACAAAATGTCCCCATAAGGAAAGTAATATCAAAAATCTTTAACCTTGTGGGGACATTTTTTGGTCCCCATGAGGAAAACAGCTAATAAATCATATTATATGTGTTCTGAAAATGTAAAAATGCAGAAAGTTTTTTGTGATGGGTAGGGTTAGGATTAGAGGAGAGAATATACAGTTTATACAGTATAAAAATCATTATGTCTATGGAAAGTCCCCATAAAACTGTGTGTGTACAGGTACAAACCTATATATATATATATATATATATATATATACACACACTATACTTGTGAAGGCCAAATGTTGTCACTTATATTGTGAAATTTTATGTGAGGACATTTTACTGGCTTATAAAAACATGTTTTTATTTAAATCTAGTGTTTTGCACATGATTCTGTGATGGCTAAGTTTAGGGAAAGAGGTTCGGTTAGGCCATAGAAAATATCATTAAAGGATTAGTTCACTTCAGAATTCAAATTTCCTGATAATTTACTCACCTCCATGTCATCCAAGATGTTCATGTCTTTCTTTCTTCAGTCGAAAATAAATTAAGGTTTTTGAGGAAAACATTCCAGGATTTTTCTCCATATAGTGGACTTCACTGGGGTTCAACGGGTTGAAGGTCCAAATGTCAGTTTCAGTGCAGCTTCAAAGAGCTCTACATGATCCCAGACGAGGAATAAGAGTCTTATCTAGAGAAACCATTGGTAATTTTCTAAAAAAAAAAAAAAAAATTATATACTTTTTATCCACAAATGCTCATCTTGCACTGCTCTGTGATGCGCCACACATTACGTTATCATGTTGGAAAGGTCACATGGCGTAGGCGGAAGTACCACAGTAGAGCGAAAAACTCCATTTCATTTTCTCCTCCAGCTTCAAAATCGTCTGACATCGTTGTTTTACCTTTTTTTTGTAAAGGGCATTTGGCTTAGTCTTTGCACGTTCGCTTTGTAAACACTGGATCGGTACTTCCGCCTACGTCACGCGTGACCTTTCCAATGTGATTATGTAATGCGTGGCACATAGCAGAGCAGTGCAAGATGAGCATTTGTGGTTAAAAAGTATATAATTTGTATTTTTTTTAGAAAATGGCCGATGGTTTCTCTAGATAAGACCCTTATTCCTCGTCTGGGATCGTGTAGAGCCCTTTGAAGCTGCACTGAAACTGACATTTGGACCTTCAACCCGTTGAACCCCAGTGAAGTCCACTATATGGAGAAAAATCCTGGAAAGTTTTCCTCAGAAATTTCTTTTCGACTGAAGAAAGAAAGACATGAACATCTTGGATGACATGGGGGTGAGTAAATTATCAGGGAATTTGAATTCTGAAGTGAACTAATCCTTTAGCCTGATATAAAATCAATAGTCTATGCAATGTTCTGAAACAAACGTGTGTGTGTGTGTGTAGGTGGATGAGATCAGTGAAGAGCTGGACACTCTTCCTAAGAGAGCTCAACTATCTGCTGCTTTCATCACGTATCTGCCTGCGGCTCCTGAAGACCAGCGGCGCAGCAGCCTAGACGACTGGATGAGCAGCTCAGGACTACAGAGTAACACACACACACACACACACACACACACACACACACACACACACACACACACATTCAGTTTCATGAGTTAACATAGTGAAAATCATCACACTTGTGCTGTCACGTGTAAAACATATTTTGCGTAGACTACACAATTGTTTTAGTTTTTAGTTTTAGTTACCAACATTGTCATTGAACAGGAATGCATCACTCAATCAGTAAACACACAGCATCTGACTTTGGAAACATTAATAATTTCGTTTGACACAATTTTTAGCTCTTCTGATTGGCCGAGGCTTTAACAGCCATGTCCTCTGATTGGCAGAGTTTGATTTGCGTCACTTCCTGTGTTCTGAGAGTGAGCAGCTGATCTGGAAGGGTGAAGGGTTGCCGTCTGACGACCTGTCGATGGAGAACGCTCTGGTCATCCTGCAGGTAACACACACATAGACCGCTCTGTTCATCTATGTTCCCATAATGCCCAGTGTTCACTTATTCATGTCTGTCCGCATGCCGACATCAGATGAATGAACTTAGATCAAGGGTAAGATTGAACACGTTTACTTAGAAGTGTTGACTTCCCAAACTATACTATACTATCAACTAGTCCTAACTCACCCTACACCTACAGGCCTGTTCACACCAGGAGAGATGAGGCAAAGCGCCACAAAATCCAAGTTTATATTGCAAAAATTGACCAAAATAATGGAAAAAATTTCACTTGATTGCAAGTAAAGTTTCACTGTGTGAACAGGCCTTAATAAAACCTCTGGTGTGAATATCTTGTTAACTAATACATTATTTTTTAACCTTGTTTAATGTCTAGTATAGCAGATTTGTTTGGGATGTATGATCTCATCTGAACTGACTGAACCCTTTGACACGTGTGTGAGAAGTTTATAATTAGTGTTCTTATGGAGTCTGGTTTCTATGGTGACCTACCTCATGTTGCCATAGAGAACAAGTGAAATGAAGGAACACATGCAGGAAATAGAATCTGACGAAACCTGTCAGGAACACGTCTGGCTCATACTTCACTGTGAAATCAACATTAAAATATATATTTTGCATAAAGAAAATGAAGCCTGTTTTAAGATTTGATGAATTCTGACATTATTTTTATGACACATTTTTCCTCCAGATTCTCATGGTTCGGGGTGAAATATGAGCTGTTCCTGATCTGGTTATACAGGAGTCAGGGCTGCTTCACACAGAATGCATTTTTGCTTTGAAAAACGTGAGATGCGGGCAGTGGATTGGGGAAAACTTGCGAGGCGTCTTTTAAAAGTTGAACTGATTTTAACTTGAGCGGCGCATTTGCGAGCGCGCCGTGTCATGAGTGAGACGCTGAGTGCAAAGGTCAAACACGTCTGTCTAGCGTGTGTTTACATAGAAAAAATAATGGAAAAGTAGCGCAGTGGAATGGAAGAACGTATTCTGTGTGAACGGCCCCTTATAATGTCATTATTAAATATAATCCTCTCTTTTTCCCTTCTCCTCTCCTCCACTCCTCCTCTGCTCTCCTCCTCCTCTCCTCTCCTTCTCTCTTTTTCTCCTTTGCTCTGCTCTCCTCCTCTGGTCTTCTCCTCTCCTCTCCTCCACTCCTCCTCTCCTCTCTTCTCCTTCTCTCTTTTTCTCCTTTGCTCTCCTCTCCTCCTCTGCTCTCCTCCCGTCCTCCTCTGCTCTCCTCTCCTCCTCTGCTCCTCTCCTCCTCTCCTCTCCTCCTCCTCCTCCTCTCCTCTCCTTCTCTGCTTTCCTCCTCCTCTCCCCTCCTCCTCTCCTCTCCTCCTCCTCTCCTCTCATTCTCTGCTCTCCTCCTCCTCTCCTCTCCTCTCCTCTCCTCTCCTCTCCTCTCCTTCTCTGCTCTCCTCCTCTCCTCTCCTCCTCTGCTCCCCTCCTCCTCTCCTCCTCTGTTCTCCTCCTCCTTTCCTCCTCCTCTGGTCTCCTCCTCCTCTCCTCTCCTTCTCTGCTCTCCTCCTCTCCTCTCTTCTGCTCTTCTCCTCCTCTCCTCTCCTCCTTTCCTCCTCCTCTCCTCCTCTGCTCTCCTCCTCCTTTCCTCCTCCTCTCCTCCTCTGCTCTCCTCCTCCTTTCCTCCTCCTCTCCTTCTCTGCCCCCCTCCTCCTCTCCTCTCCTCCTCTGCTCTCCTCTCCTCTTCTCCTCTGCCCCCTCCTCCTCTCCTCTCCTTCTCTGCTCTCCTCCTCCTCTCCTCTCTTCTGCTCTTCTCCTCCTCTCCTCTCCTCCTCTGCTCTCCTCTCCTCCTCTGCTCTCCTCCTCCTCTCCTCTCCTCTCCTCCTCTGCTCTCCTCCCCTCCTCTGATCTCTTCCTCCTCTGCTCTCTTCCTCCTCTGCTCTCATCCTCTGCTCTCTTCCCCTTCTCTACTCTCCTCCTCTCCTCTGCTCTCCTCCTCTACTCTCCTCCTCTCCTCTCCTCCCCTCCTCTACTCTCCTCATCCTCTCCCCCCTCCTCCTCACCTCTCATCCTCTGCTCTCTTCCCCTTCTCTACTCTCCTCCTCTCCTCTGCTCTCCTCCTCTACTCTCCTCCTCTCCTCTCCTCCCCTCCTCTGCTCTCTTCCTCCTCTCCCCCCTCCTCCTCTCCTCTCATCCTCTGCTCTCTTCCCCTTCTCTGCTCTCCTCCTCTCCTTCCCTCCTCTACTCTCCTCCTCTGCTCTCCTCCCCTCCTCCTCTTCCTCTCCTCTCCTCTTTTCTTCTCTAGAGTGCTTCTTGTCCGTTCTTGATCGATCCATCCTCTCGTGCGACAGAGTGGTTGCGAACTCATCTGAAAGCACATCGTCTGGAGGTCATAAACCAACAGGTAAAAATACACGTGTCTGGGCCGTATGTCAACTGTAATACTGTAATTTTGTGTTTTTTGTCATTTTAAGATTTTTTAATATGTCTATATACTTTATATAAATTTTTATTTTAGTTTTAGTTATTTTAGTACATTTAGTACAAATCGCACATGTATGTTTATTTGACTTTATCTGATTGGTTCTGTCTCAGGATGCTAACTTCATGACGGTGTTGGAGTTATCCGTGCGCTTCGGTAAAACTCTTATCGTTCAGGAGATGGATGGCGTGGAGCCCGTCCTGTACCCGCTGCTGCGGCGAGATCTTATCGCACAGGGTGAGTACAGTGAGTGTGTGTTAGCTAGACACTAGAGATGTCTTAGGCCGATCTCAAGGGTCAGTATCAGGGCCAATTAAGCATTTTTTAACTGATCGGTATCTGCTATCCTAAGCTCAAATCTTTATTTTACGTCAGGTGTCGTACACTCGAAAGTCATTCATTTACCATTGCCTTAGCACGTTTCTATGGTTTGCGTATTGCTTTGGACTTGCCTGACAGACTGGCATTCTAACACCGCAGGCTTCATGCTTTCTAACCTTATCTCCACTTTTTTGTTTTTGTTGCAATTATACTGCTCATTTTACATATACAATACAAGAAGTTTATAACAGTAGTCCCATATTAATAATTGTGACAACATAGTCTGTTTACAACGTCTACCATTGTAACAGATGTTCATATCTACTATACTAATGTCTTTATAAACTTACTGACCCCAAACTTTGTATTCTGATTCGCTGTGATTTTTGTCAGTTTACTTTCAGTAAAGACTGAAAAATTATTTGAGGCTTTAAACGTGTGGCATCACACATGGTTAGAATGTGGAGTTAGACGCTTCTAAGACACACACACACACACACACACACACACACACACACAACTCTCCTGTAGTGTGTTTATCCTCCTGTCTCAGCTGTATGTATGAAATAAGACCCGCAGGCATCTCTGAAGCCTCCTCCATATGCTGCTGTGTGTGTGTGTGTGTGTGTGTGTGTGTGTGTGTGGAGCAGATATGGCTGAGTCTATCAGGGACCGGCGGGAGGCAGATAAACGAAGAGCTTTTCAGCGCTTGGATGAGGAGAGAAAGAGAGAGGGAAATTAAAGTGTGTGTACAGACTACTGCATTGCAGACATACAGGAGAGACAACACACACACACACACACACACACAGTGTCGTGTTCAATTTGGCAACCCCACAAATCCTCCTCTTATAAGAAGGGATTCCACACCAATCTCGGCTGCATTCATTCGCACTATTTTCGTACTACTACTTGTTTTTCAGCAGTATGCACTACATACTGTGCTGAGTACATGGATTTGTGTTATGCACAGAATATATAATTATAATATATAATTTTTGTTTTTAAGTTTTTTCATCTAATATATATATATTTTATTTCAGTTCCTGGAATATATTGGAATATAATACAATATAATAAGGTCATGTGCCAGCACAGTAACATACTGCATTTAAAACGTTACTGCATACTGTTTTTCAGTTAGCAGTATACTAGTACTTCATTATGAACATGATTCATTCTGCTCTTTTATGTGTGTGTGTGTGTGTGTGTGTGTGTGTGTGTGGCAGGGCCGCGATACGTGGTTCAGATCGGAGACAAAGTCATCGACTATAATGAGGATTTCCGTCTGTTTCTGGCGACCCGTAACCCCAGCCCCTTCATCCCACCTGACGCTGCGTCTCTCATCACTGAGGTGAACTTCACCACCACGAGAGCAGGACTACGGGGACAGGTAACACACACACACTCACTTATGACAAGCCACTTATTAACTGCTCCGACTCCATAAAGATCATCATTATTGTGTGTGTGTGTGTGTGTGTGTGTGTGTGTGTGTGTGTGTGTTTAGCTGCTAGCGTTGACCATCCAGCAGGAGAAACCAGAGCTGGAGAGCGAAAAAACGAAGCTCCTACAACAGGAAGAGGAGAAGAAGATACAGCTCGCTCAGCTGGAGGAGTCGCTGCTGGAGGTACTGAAGCAACAATCCCAGCATGCTCCTCTACACGTGATATTCTAAAGTATACTGCAGGGATTTTCAATCTTTTAGGATCCCCAGATATGATCACCTTTTCATCCTAAAATTTAAAAGTCAGCATTTTGTATGTATAAAGTTTTTTATATGTATAAAGACATTAATACTGTGAAAAATTAATATTATAAATATGTGTAAAATACTATTTGGAAAATATGTAGTTTAAATCATTCCTTTTTTTAAACACTATAGTACTGTTAGATACATTATTTATTTATTTAAATCAAATATTATTTATTTTAATCTATTCATTTATTTAAATCAAATTCCGTTAATTTATTATTTTAATAAAATGTATTTATCATTTATTTAAATCAGATTTCATTCATTTATTATTTTACTCAATTATTTATTTATTTATTTAATTAATTATAATACAATTTTATTTTAATAATATTTTAATTTATTTCAATTATTTATTTATTTTTTAAATATTTTTTATATTTCTTATTTAAATAAAATTATTATTTTAATATTATTATTCTTATAATAATTAATTATAATAAAAATAATTTTAATAATATATTTTTTATATTTCTTATTTATTTAAATAAAATTATTATTATTATTATTAATTATAATACAATTTTATTTTAATAATTTTTTATTTCAATTTATTTATTTGTTTAAAATATTTTTTATATTAATTATTTATTTAAATAAAAATATTATTTTAATATTATTATTCTTATAATAATTAATTATAATATTTTTTAAAAAAAATTTATATATATTTTTTTTTTATTAAAATTTAATTAGTTTAATATTTTATTATTTATATATTTTTACATTTTTTACAGTGAATTTCTCTTAACGTTTCCACTCCCTTGTGGGTCCCTGGACACCAGTTTGAAAACCCCGGCTTTACTAGATGTTTTTCTCCAAATACGCAACAAACAGTGTGTGTATGTGTGTGTGTGTGTGTGTGTGTGTGTGTGTGTGTGTGTAGACTCTGGCAACGGCTCAAGGGAATATCCTGGAGAATAAGGAGCTGATCGAGTCTCTGAACCAGACCAAAGCAAGCAGCGCTCTGATCCACCAGTCGCTGACTGAATCCCACCGCCTGCAGACGTCACTCGACCAGGTGATGCTGGGAAGAGTGTGATTATGACAAAGATACCAGGAATGAATGAAACAGCAGGTGGCACCAGTGTAACATCAGTCTGTGTCCATGTGTCTGTAGGAAAGAGACGCGTACCTGCCGCTAGCCGAGACCGCCAGTAAGATGTACTTTGTGATCACGGATCTGTCCAAGATTAATAACATGTACAGGTTCAGTCTGGTGTCGTTCCTGCGACTCTTCCACAGAGCGCTGCAGACCGAACAGGTGACGTGGAAACACACTTCACACACACATGCACTGACAAAATAATGCATTAGTGAAGCTAACTGTGTGTGTGTGATGCAGGAAAGCGAGAGCACCGATGTGAGGATCTCCACGCTGGAGATCAGTCTGAAGAACATGGTGTACGAGTACATCTGCCGCTCACTCTTCAAGGTAGTACACACACTGAATCCCGCATTATGTTCCCACTGAAACGACCCCGCCCACCTAAAACGCCCAGCACCAATCAGAGCCCTCGTTATGTTCCCTTAACGATGACCCCACCCACTTAAAAATGCATGGCAATTATCTCATTTATGAGTATATATTTGTAAATGAAATCATTTTTGATTTGATGCAGCCCAACAAAATTAGTAGTATTTGTCCGCTGACTGAATGTGTTCAGCATGTTGACAGAACCTGCTTTTCTTTAGTGGAAAAGTGCGAACGGCCCTCCAGCACTGGCAATGTGTCACATTTATTCATTTATGCATTTGACAGACGCTTTTATCTAAAGCGATTTATATTGCATTTAAGGTATACATTTTATCAGTTCATGCAGTCACTGGGAATCTGAATATTCTCATCTAAAATGATGAATCTGTGTGTCCGTTTACAGGCGGATCAGTTGATGTTTGCGCTGCACTTTGTGAAGGGAATGAACCCAGAACTGTTCCAGGAGAACGTAAGTGTGTGTGTGTGTGTGTGTGTAGCACTGCACGATTCTGGATAAATTGAGAATCGTAATTTTTTTGCTTGAAACAGAGATCACGATTCTCCCACGATTCTGAACAGACGACTAAACAAAATAACATGATTTACTAGAGGTTCTGACAAAATTTTAATTTGCTGCAGATTTTAAATAGATTTGCTGTCTATTTAAAAATATTTAATCAGTTTGAATGAATGATTCAATGACTCACTCATAAAGACTTCACTAATTTCATCACTGGATGAATCAGCGTTTTTAAATGAATCTCTTGAATGAATGATTCAATGACTCACTCATAAAGCCTTCACTTATTTCATTACTGGATGAATATGCGTTTTTAAACAAATCTCTTGAATGAATGATTCAATGACTCAAAAAGCCTTCACTTATTTCATTACTGGATGAATCAGCATTTTTGAATGAACCTCTTTATTGAATGATTCAATGACTCACTCATAAAGCCTTCACTTATTTCATTACTGGATGAATCAGCATTTTAAAACAAATCTCTTAAATGAATGATTCAATGACTCAAAAAGCCTTCACTTATTGCATTACTGGATGAATCAGCATTTTTGAATGATCCTCTTTATTGAATGATTCAATGACTCACTCATAAAGACTTCACTTATATCATTACTGTATGAATCAGCATTTTTAAATGAATCTCTTGAATGAATGATTCAATGACTCAAAAAGCCTTCACTTATTGCATTACTGGATGAATCAGCATTTTGAATGATCCTCTTTATTGAATGATTCAGTGACTCGCTCATAAAGCCTTCACTTATTTCATTACTGGATGAATCAGCGTTTTTGAATGAACCTCTTGAATGATTGATTCAGTGACAAATACATTTTTTAACATTCACTTGTCGCCACCTACTGGTGTAACGATGTAATTCATTCAGTCTGTATTTGAAGCATCAAGTTATTTTCAAAAGGGGATTTGCTATATTTTGATCTCTACCGTAGACATCAGTGTTTATATCCAAACTATAAACTTTTATCCCAGTACTTGTGTGGTCATTTGAATGATTGTAAGACAGAAATAACGATACTGTGTGGTTGAAAGACTGTTTGTGAAGCTGTTTTATATCTATTCATGACAACTGCTCTCTCTGGATCAGAACGCAGATCTAAATGTTCACTGTGATCATAGTTGTCAAAGGTTTAATAGACACAGTTAAATCGTTGTCATTAAGGAATGAAATCGTGTGGGTGTTTGAACACCCTTGGAGCACTAAACTCTCAGAAGGATTCCTGAATGAATGATAACGTTTCTATTTTGGGTCGTCTACAGCAGCGGCTCTGACAAGACAAATGTGCTGTTATTATTCCTGCCAGTAAAGCACAATAAAACTGAATCACTCTTGTGTGTTTGTGGCGCTCTGATGACTGCAGGAATGGGACGTGTTCATTGGCCTGATCGTTGGAGACATGGTTCGGAAGACGGTATGAATCTCTCCACATTTTTCTCGATGAAATAACACTCATCTCCTCTCCTCAGTCAAATAAATTCTCTCTCTTTCTTCAGGACTCCCAGAAGTCTCTGCGGGAACAGTTTCCGTCTTGGATTGATCAAGAGAGGCTGATGGCTGTGGCTCTGCTCAAGGTAATAAGGGCCTATGATTTCCGTGATGCGGAAACCAGTCATAAAAATGGAATTTACAGTATAACACGGAATGCTACAGATTTTGGATGAATAAATGAAAAGTTCTCTCCATGTCTCTCTCCAGAGCACGTTTCCAGTGTTGTATCAGTCTCTCTGTCTGAACGACGCAGACCTGTGGCTCACATTCTCACGCAGTTCCTGCTGCGAACAGGAAATCCCGCCTCCCATTGCCAAAAAGATCTCCCTCTTTCAGCAGGTCAGCTGTCAATCAACAGTATGCACCAATCAGAGTACTCAGATGAAACTGACTCTTTATTTCTCTGTTTCTTTCTCAGGTGTTGGTGGTTCAGGCGTTACGGCCGGATCGGTTACAGAGTGCGATGGCAGCATTTGCCTCTCAAGCTTTGGGTAAGTGAAGAGAGACGACACACACACACACACTCACACACACAGATCAGAGTCATGCATGTATAATACAGTATCTGATGGCTGACTCTCACTCTTTGTCATCAGTTTGTGTCTCTGGAGTTTAATTATGATTCACAGAGTGAACTCAACCTTCAGATATATTATAAATACCTCACGTACAGCTCTCTCTCTCTCTGTGTGTGTGTGTGTGTGTGTGTGTGTGGTCGATACAAGGCTATTGATTTAGGTTTAGTCATCAGCTTATTATAACTTTCTCAAATCAGCCAAGTGTGAAACCACACACACACAATTAGTGCTGATTGATGCTCTCTAGGGCCACTTCCAATGAGACACAATTAAAACCTGAGCAAACACAACATTCATCTCTTTTACCTGCAACACACACACACACACACACACACGTGCACAGACACACACACACACACATACACACAACATGCCCTAATACTGAAAAACCTGAGGACACAAACATGCACAATTAGTCTTATAATACTGTCTGCATGGACGGATGGATGGACGGACAGACTGACTGACTGACGGACGGATAGATAGACAGATAGATAGATAGATAGATAGATAGATAGATAGATAGATAGATAGATGATTCAGCTTCTCTGTCTCTGTTCCTCTTGGTTTCTCAAGGACTCAAATGTTTCATCTGTATGAAGTTTCTTTTTCTCCCTCTTCATCTTCTCTAGATTTATTCCAGTTAATTTGTTCTTTTATTGGAGTCTGTGTGTGTTTTATTAGCATGTCTAACGATTCCAGTGAATTACAGCAGTTACGTTGATGAGCACAGGTGGAACTGTAGCGTGAAGCGCACATAAAACTAATGATATGAGAAGTACAGCAGTGATGGAGAAGAGTTGTGATGGTTCAGTCGTGAGGGTCAGTGTGAGAGTCCTCCAGCAGAGGGAGCTGCTCACGTCTCTGTTCAGCTCTTGGTTTTGAGGAATTTGATGATAGAAATGGTGTTATTTTACAATTATTGATTCATGCTTGGACTTTATATCTCATGTCCTTAAACAGCAGTTTGCCTCACTTACTGAAATTTATGAGAGAACTACCAATTGAACTCTTGACAGGAATGTGTTTTTAAAGTCCTCCACTTTTCTCTTTTAATTCATCAGTTGTGAGACCAAAGCTCTGTAGAGCTGATTTTTATTCGTAGGCTTGTGCGTTAACACTTAAGCTGTCTAAATAATGTTTGTAAAGATTTGTTCATTTAATAATGTTACAGTTTTAGTTTAGATCATGATGACAGGCAGCAACCGTCCATCAGGAGAGACTCTGAATTCAGACAGTAGATGAGGTTGTTCTGATCGATTTGGCAATTTGTACATTTCAATATTGAATTGAATACATCCTGAGCCAAAGCCCTGATTCACTCCATTACCTGTTTGTGCTGATCGATCAGATTTTACACTGTTTCTCCAGTCTTGAAGATCACGGATAGAAATAGATAAAAAATAATACAACAAAAGGTGTGTACATTATTAGGGGTTCAAAGCGTAGCACTGAAACTCTATTATAATTGTAAAAATTTCCAACCATCAGCATTCTTCCCTAAAAGTGATCGGGCAGACCAAACTGTAAGTCGTAGAGACTTGAAACTTTGAGGGCTGGTAGTACTCACACCGTCTACAACGTCACCAAGTATCGGCCTGATGGGGGCGCTACAGCAGTCAAAAGTACGAAATGGCTCATAACTTTTAAACCGTTAAGCGTAGGCTAACATAGGCAAAATTTACGGGTATTTTGAATTTTTCAAAAACCTACTTTTGCGAACTAGTCCTAGGTTTTTGACCCAATCGGAACCAAACCAGTGCAGTGAGATTCTCTGGTGTCTGATTGCCAATAGTTATCAAAAAAAGTTGAAATTCTGATTCACGGTCGCTAAGGGGCGCCAAACTTTCGAAGGGGGTGGAGCTACTTTTACTAAAATGCTATAACTCATGAACGGAATGAGATATTTTCACCAAACTTGGTACACCTATGTAAGAGCTCATTCTGTGGTCATGTGAAAAAAGATGCAGCGACTGGCCACATGGTGGCGCTATAACAGGAAAAAAATTGAAAATGGCTATAACTACTTCACCGTTAGTAAGATTGACTTGAAAATTGGCATGCAGTGTCTTCGTCCGAGGGGCCATGACTGTCTATGAGGACATTGACGTATCTCAAAAAACATCCGCCATCAGCCACTGAAGTTTGAGCAGCTATCAGACGAGGTTAACGGAGGCTGATCGGAATGAAACTTGCTGGGCCTGTTTGACTCACGGCCCTAGAGGCTGTGAGAAATTAGAAAGAAATCGGTCACCGGGGGGCGCCTTCGCATTTTTCACGGCGCGTAAAGGATCATGTGTCGCGTGATTTTTTTGCGCACGACATTCACACCACATGGTAGAACTCCTCATTCTGAACAACTTTGCCTCTAGAACCGCCACTGTCCACCGAATCATTCGTTAAACATTGGATACTATTTCAAAAACCAACTCTAACTAGTCCTATGTTTTGGCTCAACCTCGATAACCTTTAAAAAGCTTTATAAACCATATATTTCCTATGGTAAATTGCCTGTATTTGCTCTAAATGGTCTATTCCATCTATGATCGAGATGGTTACAGGTTTGCTAATTAAAACATTATACCTTTTTACGCCTGTGCTTAAAGGCCTTAAAGCGCTTGAACCCGATAATTTGCTTCTGATAGATATCTTGGACCATTTGTTTTCAGTGCTGGGCTGATGATACCCAAACCCACCGACAGCTGGCATAAAACCCTCTGTTTTGGGGTCATGGTGGGTGATGTGTAACCTTAGAGTCCTGGAAACAGCACAAATCATCAGTGTGAACTGCAGCCTTCTCATTTCCAAACACTCTCCCTGTCTCTCTCTCTCACACACACGGGTCTCGTTACTGATAATACAGCAGCTTTGCCTTCACCAGCGGTTCCGCAGCCACATTCAGTAAAATTAATTGCCTAATTAGCAAATAAAATGGCTTGCTTGCCAGCGACTGTGGTTTAGTATGCAAGACATTTAGTCCAAGGGCGAACCATTGGTTAGTCTGTGATTAGCGTTTCCAGTGTACTCTGTAATTCATTTTTACAAACACTATTGATTTTGGTGCAGGAAGAGAGAGGGAGGACTATAGGGAGACTGGGATATATTTTTAACAGTATTTGCTATGCGATCGGCACTCATCTATTGTCTGAGTGCTGATAAGAGTCAGCCTGTCTGCGGTCTCGGTTTAATGTAGTTGATCGTGGTAATGATGTCAGACGAAACCTCATTGCAATAACTGTCTGGATGCGAGCGCTTCTCACTGTACAGTGCAGTGGGTGAGCACCTGGAACATAACCTGTTTCTAAATGCAAGTTACTGAGTACTTCAGTCTGTGAAAGAAATGAATACTTTTATTCATCAAGGATGCATTAAATTGATCAAAAGTCACAGTGAAGACATTTATAATGTTAAAAAAGATTCCATTTCAAACAAATGAAATTACTTTCTATTAGGGCTGCACAATTAATAGAATTTCTAATCACGATTATGGATGCAACGATTACGTAATTGTTCAAAGGTGCGATTTCAAAAAAAATATCCACTTGCATTATTCTGCATCATTGCTTCAGAGTAACCCAGCACATAAGGAACTACCAGTGATGTAAGTGTACACTGATTGGTCGAACCAGCACCCGCCATTTTTAAAAAGCCGTGTACGCAGCATATATCCATGAGCTAACTCTACAGACATGGAAAACAGTGATAGTTGGACCTCTCAACCTAACGCTAAGGTTTGACTTTGAGCGGACCAAGCCAAACGATTATGTATTTCTGCTCAGAACCATACGGCAAAAGCTAATACTTTTCATGTACTGTCTGCTTTCTTTGTATAACAGTTCTATCTAATCATGTAGTAGACAGGACTGTTAAACAGATCGTAAACTAATGAAGATGGAGAATCTGGCTGAGCTGTTCTCAGCGGCATCAAAATAAAAGTCACAACAACCGCAGTTTACGTCACTTCAGAGTTCCTGCTGGCGGTGCAAATGCAACCAGGAAAAAGTAATAAAAACAATTAAAAAAAATTTGTTTTCAGCTTGTTTTTTATTTTTATATAAAACTATGACATGCAGTTACTTCAAACAATGGTATTAAGCTATTCAAAACATCATTCATTATAAATTGTGATAATCGTAATTAATAATCGCAATTACAATTTCAAGCTAATAATCGACAATTATGGTTTTTGTCATATTCGTGCAGCCCTACGTTCTGTTCATCAAAGAATCCTGAATAATAAAATGTATCACAGTCTTCACAAAACTTTGAAGCAGCACAGCTGTTTTCAACTGATAATAATCATTCATGTTTCTTGAGCAGCAAATCATCATATCAGAATGATTTCTGAAGGATCATGTGACACTGAAGACTGGAGTAATGATGCTGAAAATTCAGCTTTGATCACAGGATATAAATTACAGTTTACTATGTATTCACATAGAAAACAGGTATTTTAAATTGAAAATATTTCACTGTTTTTACTGTATTTTTGATCAAATAAATGCAGCCATGGTGAGCAGAAGAGACTCTTTCAAAAATATAAAACAGTGCGCTGTTCGTTTAAGAACTGCCTCTGGATTATATTACAAGTTAGCAAGAGTTTCTTATAGTTCTGCTTGGTTGGATCTCTGTGCTTGATGGAGACTAAAGGGTGTGTGTGTGTGTGTGTGTGTGTGTGTGTAGTTGATGGAGGCTGGCAGATCTCCTGATGGTTTTCCAGCCACCACCGTCTCGCTTCCGTGGAGATAATCAGAACTGTAGATTTTCCTGTAAACAACACAGACACAGTTTTCTCCTGAAAGAGCCTGCAGAAGGCTCAGCATGTCCTGGTCTGAGACGACACACACACACACTGAGTGTGTCTCCCCCGAGGCTCACACACACACACACACACACCTTACAGGACGTTCTTCAGCGCTCAAAACACCTTACGGTGTCAATTACCCTTCACTCAGGGGTCCTTCTGTTCCTCTCTCCTCTGTTTTTGACTTTGTCACTGATCCTATCTGTCTTTTCCTTCTTTCTCGTGGTAAACGAGCTATAAATGTGAAGAACACCTCGGCTGGAGACGATGCGTCACTCTAGATCGAATGAGTTTGCATGCAGGGTTACGCTGAAGCTATAATTATTACAAGGCTAAAATAAATAATAACATTCCTCATGAATAGTAATGTCCGTTCCACTGCCATTAGCTCTAATGCCGCGTCATTAGGAGTTAAAGCAGAACTCACTAAATCTTTAAGTATGTCCTGACTAGCAGAAGACCTTTTCCCCTGCTGCCGCCACGTCCTGAAGAATTACTCTGAGCCTCGGCCTCCGCTGACTCCAAATACATACGGCACGACAGTTAAACAGCTACATAACACTTTACAATAATGTTCATTTTTGTCAAGATTAGTTAATGCTTTAGGTGTAGTGAAATAACAATGAACGACAACAAATCCTTTATTTTATTTTATTACATTTATTATTTCAAGTTATAACATTTAACAATTTGTATACATTTGTCATAGTAAGATTTTTTTTATTATGAACATTTTAAGTTGTATAAATTAAATTTTTACTTTAGTATGAATCTTATTATAACATTTAACATTTCAAGTTGTAAAAACTAACATTTTATTTTATTTTATTTTATTTTATTTTATTTTATTTTATTGTATTTTATTTTATTTTATTTTTAACCCTGTTGTATAATTTAACATTTCAAGTTGTATAAATTTATTTTTGTTTATTTTTTATTATGAACCTTATTATAACATTTAACATTTCAAGTTATAAAAACTAACATTTTTTTTATTTTATTTTATTTTATTTGTTAACCCTATTGTAACATTTAACATTTCAAGTTGTATAAATTAACATTTTATTTTTTTTATTTTTTTATTTTAAACCCTGTTGTATCATTATCATTTCAAGTTGTATAAATTAACATTTTATTTTATTGTATTTTATTTTATTTTATTTTTTAACCCTATTGTAACATTTAAAATTTTAGGTTGTATAAATTTATTTTTTATTATGAACCTTATTATAACATTTAACTTTTCAAGTTGTAAAAACTAACATTTTATTTTATTGTATTTTATTTTGTTGTAGTTTATTTTTAACCCTATTGTAACATTTAAAATTTTAGGTTGTATATATTAACATTTATTTTATTTTATTTTAGATTTTATTTTAGTTCATCTTCATACTTTTTACAGCAGAGATGTTGCTGTAGCATTAATACCGTGGTTTTTTTAAGCAGTAAACTCTGGCTTACTCTTCATAATATGAATCACAGATTGGCTTGTCCAGTATAGACGGCTTCATTTATTATAATTAGAGCAGTTTAGTTTGTATTTCCTCTTCCCCTGATGGCAGTCACTGATCTTTTCTTCAGTTGTCTGCGTGTATCTGTTTGATTTGCTGTCTGACGTCACTGAAGGTCACGCTCCTGTTCTGAAGCTGCAGTTCCTAAAAGCATCCAACTGGCCGCTAACTCTGTTTTTATTCACTTGCCAAAGCCAAATTTCACTCTCATTGGCGGGTGTTCACGTTGGATCCAGTTGAAAGGCTTTCGGATGCTTTCCACAGTCTTAACGGCGTTCCTCAGAGAGAGAGAGAGAGAGGGAGAGAGAGAGGGAGAGAGAGGCGTCCGTGTCTCTGTTAGCGCAGAGTTTGATGTCTGACGCTGAGTCACTGTGTGTATGCTGACTCTAAATGCTAATGGATCTTTGTTTCTAATCCTCTTATAAGCGACGCTAAGCTACAGAGTCATTTAACGGCTGTTACGGGCCGGTCAGAATAGTGAGTGTGTGAGTGTGTGTTGTTGTCCAGGTTAAACCTGCTCTGCGGAACAGAATAGCGGTGCGCTGGCCTGTTCTTGTGGTTGCTATGGAAATGGAAACGTAAGGTCGCTTGAAGATATTCGGTCCCCTCTCAAGAGTGCAGAGCTCGACTGGAATGACAACGATGTGCCGCATTGAGTGTGTGTGTGTGTGTGTGTGTGTGTGTGTGTGTGTAGCTATAGTTTACAAACAAAACTGTCCTCTGAAGTTATTCAGAGGGAATTTGGGAATGTCCTCATTCGGAAAAATTATTAATAATTTTTTTTTTTCTCTTAAAAAGTTTTCAGGGTTTGAGTCAGAGTGTTGTGATAATAGTTAACTTCATATAAAACAGCCAAAGTCTATGATATGTGCTCATTTACATTAATAGATATAGGAGCTGTTATTATGGAAGTAAAATAATGCCAAATGTTTTTGAAATAAAAAGCTTGTTGAATTGCACTAATTGAATATGCATTGCATTAACCATGTTTGCATTTTAATGTGTTGTATTTTTAGGGCTTGCGTTTTTATGGGCTGAAATTCAACATGGTCGTATATTTATGCTGTGAATATTTCAATTAAATTCACATATTTTCATTATTAAAAATTCAAAGATTCATATTTATTTTTCAGATTTCACTTCCAACATATTCAGTCTGTTTAAAAATACAACCTAAAAATACAATGCATTAAAATGCAATGCATATTTTATTCGATTAGTGCAACTCAATAAGCTTTCTTATTTCAAAAACATTTGACATTAATTTACTTCCATATATTATAGTATCATTATTTATGTATTCTTTTAATATCAACTAAATTGAACTTTAATATTGAATTGAACGGCTGTTACGGGGTGGACTGGTTGTTTGAGATGGATTAATAAATTCTAATAAATACTATTAATAAATTCTATTATAGTATTAATTAATATTTTTAATTGTTTTTTCATATTTTTAGTTTTCATTTTAATATTAGTTTAAGTTTTAGTAATTTTTTATGTACTTTTTCATTTTTATTATTATTATTATTTTATTTTTTTTTTGGCTTTATTTATTTATTTTACAGTTTTAATAATTTTGGTACTTCAACTTAAACGTATTTTATTTCAATTAGATGCCATATTTTTATTTTATTATTTTTACTGAAATATATTTTTAATAGTTTTGGTTAAAAGTTAAAAATAACAACAGTGATGCTAATAAACATTTATATCTATATCTATATATATACTGTATATATGTGTGTGTGTGTGTGTGTATATATATATATATATATATATATATATATGTTATAATTATTTTTTATAAAAATATTTTTTTTTAACTTTTTATTATTATTTTATTCCTTATTATTATATGATTTAAAAAATAATAATATTTTTATATATATATATATATATATATATATATTATTTATTTATTTATTTTTTATTTTTTTTGTATATAATTTTTTATATTTTCCTTTCTCTTTATGAAGTTAATGTAAAGCACTTTGACTATATGAATAGCTTCCTTCATCACACTGGGCTGCTCATATTGTTCTCGTGGAGGGCTGGATCTCACCAACTGCCTCATTTCAATAGATCGCGCTGCATCTGAATATCATCTTCTGTGTACAGTGTCACCTGACAGCTGATGCACATCAGTGTCCCACACAGGATCAATAAAGTCTGTCTGTACCTGGGGTTACCTAGAGGACGACATGTCTACAGCTGACATCTGTCTACTTGTCAGTCTCTCTGTCTTCTTCAGTTTGTCAGTCTTTATTTAGAACTAATGCTCATTACTCGTGTGTGTGTGTGTGTGTGTGTGTGTGTGTAGGCATGAGGGAGCTGTCTCCTCCCCCGTTGAATCTGAAGCGTCTGTACGGAGAGACGCTGGAGTCTGAGCCCATCTTACTGATCATCTCTGCCGGTGCAGATCCATCTCAGGAGCTCCTGGATCTCGCCAGTCAGACCGTGGGCCGAGAAAACTACCATGAGGTTCGACACACGCACACTCACACACACAAATACACCTGATAGAAAACAGGGTTATTATCATTAACTAAAACTAAAACCAAAATTTCAAATTTTCGTTTAGTTTAAGTTGAAATACTAAAGTAACTAAAACTAAATACTAAAACTGTTTCCTTTGTAAATTTATGTTAAAATGTAATTTATTCCTGTGATCAAAGCTGAATTTTCAGCATCATTACTCCAGTCTTCAGTGTCACATGATCCTTCAGAAATCATTCTAATGTGCTTATTTGATGCTCAAGAAACATTTCTGATTATTATCAATGTTGAAAACAGTTGTGCTGCTTCATATTTTAGATTTTTTTTTCAAGATTCTTTGATGAATAGAAAGTTCAAAAGAACAGCATTTATTTGAAATAGAAATCTTTTGTGACATTATAAATGTCTTTACTGTCAACTTATGTTCATTTTAATGCATCCTTACTGAATAAAAGCATTAATTTGTGTAAATGAAGGTGGCGATGGGTCAGGGTCAGGCTGACGTGGCTCTCCAGGCGCTCAGAGAGTGTGTTCGCTCTGGTGAATGGCTGTGCTTGAAAAACCTGCACCTCGTCACGGCGTGGCTCCCCCTGTTGGAGAAGGTTAGAACTTTCTGTCTGTCTGTCTGTCTGTTTCATTATGAAGTTCTGTCTCTCTGTCTGTTGTCTGTCTTCACTTGTTATCTGTGCTGTGTAATTAATTATAGCTCAGATGATTGTTGTTGTAAAGTGAGAGTGAATCTGTGTGTATGAGATTACTTGCAGATACTTTAATTGCTTTTTGTTTTCATTTCTCTGCTCCTTCTAAAAATGTGTGTGTGTGTAGCATAACACTGCAGATCTGTAATGGGTTTGGAGTCAATCAGATGAGGCTGTGAGAGAGTGAATCCCTATAAAGCACACACAGAAGAGATTGTTATTGGTTTGATGCTTTGCATTTATTGATTTAATTCATTATAGTGAGACATCTAATGTGTGTGTATGTGTGTGCAGGAGATCAACAGTATGAAACCCAAAGCTGGCTTCAGACTCTGGTTGACTGCTGAGGTCCATGTGAAGTTCACTCCCATACTGCTCCAGTCCAGCCTGAAGGTCACCTATGAGGTCAGTGTGTGCTGACAATATCGATTTCTCGATTTTAATCGATTCTCACTTCGATCTTAAAGGGGATCTATAATGCCCCTTTTCACAAGATGTAATATAAGTCTCTGGTGTCTCCAGAATGTGTCTGTGAAGTTTCAGCTCAAACAGCAACATTACATAGATCTCAGACCAGAACATTACATGCATCTCAGACCTGCCAATAATGTGTGTGTGTGTGTGTGTGTGTTCAGGCTCCTCCAGGGCTCAAGAAGAACCTGAAGAGGACGTATGAATCCTGGAGTGCAGAGCAGATCAGTAAAGGTGGTCACCTGACTCGAGCTCAGTCTCTCTTCTGCCTGGCCTGGTTCCACGCGGTGTGTCAGGAGAGACGCAACTATATTCCTCAGGTACGCTGTCACATGACTGCAGACCACATATACACACTACCGGTCAAAAATTTCGAATAATTTATGTTTTTGAAAATAGTCTCTTCTGCTCACCAAGGCTGCATTTATTTGATCAAAAATACAGTAACAACAATAATATTGTGAAATATTACTACAATTTCAAATAACTGTTTTCTATATGATTATATTTTAAAAGGTCATTTATTCCTGTGATCACAGCTGAATTTTCAGCAGCCAGTTTCAACAACAATATGAAGCAGCTTGTGTTGCTTTTCAACATTGATAATAATCAAAAATGTTTCTTGAGCAGCAAATCATCATATTAGAATGATTTCTGAAGGATCATGTGACACTGAAGACTGGAGTAATGATGCTGAAAATTCAGCTTTGATCACAGGAATAAATTACAGTTTAACATATATTCAGATATTTTAAATTGTAATAATATGTAACTGTTTTTATTGTATTTTTGTGGTATTGTTTGGTGAGCAAAAGAGACTTCTTCATATATATAAAAAAAAAATTAATTATTCCAAACTTTTGATCAGTAGTGTACATATGTGCAGTTCTTCCTCAAACAATCGCTGGAAGTCAAACAGGAGCTCTTGGATCTGTTTGGGTAATTAATTCAGATTCTGAATTAAACTACTGCACGCCAGGCCTTTGAAGAGCTCCATTTAATTAGCTGATGCTTTTGCCTTTCTCTTTCATAATGTGTCTCGCTCAGTCCATCGGTCTCTCTCTCCTAAAGTGGGCAGGATCTAATAAGCTGTGTAGGAGAAAAGCAATTCATTGGGCTGATAGTGTCTCTTAAATGGGTTGTGTGAAGCAAAATATGTTTCTTGCTCCATAGCCAAACAAAACTACTATTTTATGTTTATATATATACTGTTAAGCGTACAGACTATTTAAATATATATATTTATATACAGTGCTCAGCGTAAATGAGTACACCCCCTTTGAAAAGTAACATTTTAAACAATATCTCAATGAACACAAAAACAATTTCCAAAATGTTGACAAGACTAAGTTTTATATAACATCTGCTTAACTTATAACATGAAAGTAAGATTAATAATATAACTTAGAGAATAAAATTTTCAGTTTTACTCAAATTAGGGTGATGCAAAAATGAGTACACCCCACTGAAAGTCTCTGGAGCAAAGCTAAATTTTAGACTACAAATGTCTAATTTAACAAGAATTCAACCACAGGTGAGTCTAATTATTCATTACACAGGTGTCCAGCAGACAGTTGACTATAAAAGGGTGTTAAAACCCCTTCCCATTTCATGCTGTCAGCAATGGCACCACGTGGAAGAGAAATGTCACAAATAATTTCTTCAGCAAAGCTTTACTTATCAGTCAGAATACTGTAGCAAAAGTAGTACAAAAATTTAAAAAGATGGAAGTGCAACCATCTCACAGAGACGTCCAGGTCATCCACGGAAGTTACCACCTCGACAGGAGCGTCTTCTGATGAGAAGGGTTGAAGAAAATCGGCATGCAACTTCACTGCAGTTATCTAAAGAAGTAGAAAGCCAAACTGGGCTGACTATTTCCCATGACACAATATGGCATACACTGCAGAGGAATGGCATGCATGGGTGCCGTCCACGAAAGAAGCCTCTCCTAAAGCTCAGGCACAAAAAATCCCGCCTAGAGTTTTCCAGGGCCCATGTTGACGAAGATGAAGACTACTGGGACTCTATACTCTGGAGTGATGAGACCAAGATAAATGTTTTTGGAACTGATGGCTTCAAAACTGTATGGCGTCGCAAAGGAGAGGAATACAAAGAAAAATGCATGGTGCCTACGGTGAAACATGGTTGTGGCAGTGTCCTTATGTGGGGCTGCATGAGTGCTGCTGGTGTCGGGGAGCTGCATTTCATTGATGGCATAATGAATTCACAGATGTGCTGCTCTATACTGAAAGAGAAGATGCTACCATCACTCCGTGCCCTTGGTCGTCGTGCACTTTTCCAACATGACAATGATCCTAAACACACATCTAAGGCCACTGTTGCATTTCTGAAGAAGAACAGGGTGAAAGTGATTCAGTGACTCCTGATCTGAACCCAATCGAACACCTATGGGGAATTCTGAAGAGACAAGTTGAGCATCACTCTCCATCCAGCATCCAGTCTCTAAAAGAGGTCATTCTTGAAGAATGGAAAAAGATAGATGTTGCAAAATGTCACCAACTTGTTCATTCCATGCCTAGAAGACTTGGTGCTGTCATTAAAAACATGGAGGCCTTACAAAGTACTAGATGTGGTAGTTTTTGTTGTGGGGTGTACTCATTTTTGCATCACCCTAATTTGAGTAAAACTGACAAATGTGTAATCTAAGTTATATTATTAACCTTACTTTCATGTTATAAGTTAAGCAGATGTTATATTAATCTTAGTCTTGTCAACATTTTGGAAATTGTTTTTGTGTTCATTGAGATATTGTTTAAAATGTTTCTTTCCAAAGGGGGTATACTCATTTACGCTGAGCACTGTATATATACACCGATCGGGCATAACATTATGAGCACTGACAGGTGAGGTGAATAACACTGATTATCTCTTTATCACGGCACCTGTTAGTGGGTGGATATATTAGACAGCAAGTGAAAATTTTGTCCTCAAAGTTGATGTGTTAGAAGCAGGAAAAATGGGCAAGCGTAAGGATTTGAATGAGTTTGACAAGGGCCAAATTGTGATGGCTAGACGACTGGGTCAGAGCATCTCCAAAACTGCAGCTCTTGTGGGGTGTTCCCGGTCTGCAGTGGTCAGTATCTATCACAAGTGCTCCAAGGAAGGATCAGTGGTGAACTGGGGACAGGGTCATGGGCGGCCAAGGCTCATTGATGCACGTGGGGAGCGAAGGCTGGCCCGTGCGGTCCGATCCAACAGACGAGCTACTGCAGCTCAAATTGCTCAAGAAGTTAATGCTGGTTCTGATAGAAAGGTGTCAGAATACACAGTGCATCTCAGTTTGTTGCGTATGGCGCTGCATAGCCGCAGACCAGTCAGGGTGCCCATGCTGACCCCTGTCCACCGCCGAAAGCACCAACAGTGGGCACGTGAGCATCAGAACTGGACCACAGAGCAATGGAAGAAGGTGGCCTGGTCTGATGAAATTCAGTCGAGCATCTGTGAGATGAGCTGAACAAACAAGTCCGATCCATGGAGGCTCCACCTCGCAACTTACAGGACTTAAAGGATCTGCTGCTAACATCTTGGTGCAGATACCACAGCACACCTTCAGGGGTCTAGTGGAGTCCATGCCTCCACGGGTCAGGGCTGATTTGGCAGCAAAAGGGAATCCAACACAATATTAGGAAGGTGGTCATAATGTTATGCCTGATCGGTGTGTGTGTAGATATATATATATATATATATACACACACACACACACACAGATACAATACTGTAAATATCTTTTAATGTTTTATCGACTTGATATCGAAGTACCAGTACTTTGACGTCAGTAGCTTTTACATTATCAGATGGCAGACATTTAAAAAGGGTTTCTTTCATACATTTGCTTAAATTAAATGATGCCTGTTGTGAAAAGTCTGGGAACAATTTAGAGCCAAAGAAAAGATTAATCACTTTGTCCGTGGTCTAGCTTTTGAAACATGACTCCATACTTAATCTTGATTCAGAGACTTTTCAAGTGTGAGTTTCTGTTGCACAGGCTGAATATATGAAGTTGTGTTTGTGTCGCTCAGGGTTGGACGAAGTTCTACGAGTTCTCTCTGTCAGACCTGAGAGCCGGCTTTGAGATCATTGACCGTCTGTTTGAAGGTGTGTATGTTTATGTTTTTATCTTTGCACATGTGGCAAGTTTTGGTTCTCGGTCTGACTGTATGATTTTCCTTGTGTGTTTGTGTGTTTCAGGTGGTAAGGTGTTTCAGTGGGAATTCGTGCACGGTCTCCTGGAAAACGCCATCTATGGCGGCCGCATCGATAACGTGTGTGACCTGCGGATCCTTCGCTCGTACCTACAGCAGTTCTTTAACGCTCAACTCCTCGTGCAGTCTCACACACACTCTCGTGTCAAGAAAACACACGCTTTCCCGGCTCAGATACACCTTCCCAACTCCTGCAGCATAGCGGTCAGTGAACCGCATGCCAGTTTGAATACTGTGTGTGCTATATAGAATCCAGATCTTCTAATTGTGCATGCTTTTTGGACTGATTCTACAAATAATCCTTTGCATGATTGGATTAAAGTCACCCTGCTATGTGTGCAGGATTATCGTGCGGTGGTGGACGCTCTTCCCGAAGACGACAGACCCAGTTTCTTCGGCCTGCCTGCAAACATCGAGCGCTCTTCACAGAGAATCATCAGCTCACAGGTGTGTGTGTGCTTCTGTAGAGGTCATGAGGGGTCAGAGGTGTTTTGAGAACATTGTGCTGAGCAGGACATTCCTCAGCATCAAAGGTGTGTGTGTGTGTGTGTGTGTGTTGTTCTTTCCTGTGGGGTGGAGATCATAATGCGCTGACAGACAAAGTACATTCACACACGCAGGGTTGTCTCACAGTATTTCTGACTATGACTCTTTTTTTTTAAACAGAAAACTTTCACATTTTTAGATTTTCTTTACATAATTTATGAACATTTTTAGCTAGCTAGAATCTCTCCAGATGTTCTCAGGTGGTTTTTACTGTATTTGTGAGGATATTTTTGAGAAGAGCGAAAACTTTAATTCTCCTGTCGACTTGCAATATTACCATCATTTTACATTTGCATGCTGAATTGTGATTGGTCGTCTTTCTTGCATGTATTTGCATACAAAATGTAAAAGTTGCAGCATTTCATTTCGACAGAACCAAAGCCAAAAATTTGACAGTAAAGCACTGAGCTTGAATTGAGACGCAGATAAAAACAATTATTTTATCTAAAATTATTTAAAAACTTTTATTGACAACAGTAACATGCAAAAACTAATTTGTATATGGAAAAATGTAAATATTCTACTCTTATTAAATGTACCATAATGAACTGACTGACAGCTTCAGTGATTATAAAATGAGCGCTCTTAACTTGCTTTCTGTGTAATTCAGTCACAATTTGAAGAAAAGTTTTTGTTTTTCATGAGACTATGATTTTTCCGACTTTTCCATATATTAGGGAGTGGAAACGGCTAATAAGCCAATCTGCTGCCATCTACTGGTTATAGTGGTAATTTCATGTCTTTTTTTTTTTTTAAATAAATATTTGTTTGCCACGAAGCATTAGTTTTCCTTCATTTTTTAACATTATAAAAATATTCTGCGGCGAATTCAGACGGTTTCTTACTGAGAAACTTCGTGCTGCGGTGCGCTGTTTATTATTGTCTAAGCTGATAAAAAGTCCGCGCATCGCAGCTTAAACGAGTAACTCGGTTTCGTTCCGCTTTCATTTTGTTTGCCGTTTGATGTTTCTCATATGCATTATGTGCAACAGAAATGGCAGCTCTCATCAGTTGGGCAACGTGGTGGCACCAGTGCGACCTCTAACAAAATTTAGTCACACCGGCAGGAAAAAGGTCACAAAATGTGACCGTTTAGTCGCAGTCTGGAGCTCTGGCTATGCAGTTGCTAAGGTATTCTATGTGGCTGAATGAATATCCTGCTTTATACTGAATGAAATACGCAAATCACTCCCATTCAGCTCACTGTCGGTCTTTCTTGACTTCACATGCACATTCTCTTTGTGTATTCAGACCGTTACACTGCGCTCCTATTTGTCACTGTCAGGTTTAGACTGATCCACACACACACACACTGCTGTAGAGACTCCTTGTGTGTGTTTAGCTCTTGTAATGAGACCAATTTATCATGTGTAAGAGTCGCCCACCCCTTCACTGCAGTTTGCCACAATCACAGAGAGGAGGAGGATAGTGTATGATGAGATCACCTCAGGTGTGTGTGTGTGTGTGTGTGTGTGTGTGTGCGCAGGTGATCTCTCAGTTGAGGATTCTGAGCAGGTCTGTAGCAGCCGGCTCCAAATTCGACAGAGAGATCTGGTCTAATGCACTCTCACCCGTACTCAACCTGTGGAAGCGTCTCAATCAGGTATTTTATCAGCATTTTAACATGTTATATCATATATTTATTATACTAGGGCCTTATGATTTTCCTGATGCAGAAAACACATGAACTTCATCTCCAGAGCCGCTCTGAGAGTCACTTCATGAACATTTTACTGTTTCATTTTTAAAAAAACTATCTTCATATCATAAACACACAGAAACTCAAAGGTCTTCACGGCAACTCGTCAAAATAAAAGTTCGGTTTAACTTGAAGAAATTGTGACAAATATATTTTTGTTGTACAATAGAATTTAGCTATGTCTCAATGAAATAATAATACTAACAGTAATAATAATAATAAATTATTATTAAAACTTGATTTTTAAAGGAATAATCACAATATTTTTTAAAAGTTTTAATTTTAACAGTAAAGCTCTGTTGTGCAGCACTTTGACAAAAAAGTTTGTTTAATGTCATGATTAAAAAATAAAAAAAAAATTTTCATAGAAAACATTTCATAGAAATTTCATTTGAATTTTGTTGTTTTTTATGAATTCAATTATTTAGACGTGCCTTATGATTATTAAAATTTAATTAAACCATTATCCAGAAATCCAGAAAATTTAAAACAGAAAACAGAATTAGGTAAAAATAAAACAGAATTTGAGAAAAAAATAAAACATATTTCATAGGTCCCTAAAAAAAACATTTTTAACATAACACAACAATTTTTGTTAAACTTTTAATAAATTGATGTTAAATTTTATAAGTTTACTTGATTTTAATTAATTAGACATGCTTTTTGATTACTAAAATTTAATTTAACCATTAAAATGGAGTACAAAAAATTAAAACGAGAAAAAAATAAACATAATCCATAAAAATTAAAACGGAAAAAACAAAATTTGGAAAAAAATAAAATAGAATTTTGAAAAAAATGGAAAATGGAACGGATTTCATAGGGCCCTATTATACTTTTTTTCTGTCTCATGTACAATGTTTTAATGTTGCATGTAAAATGAATAACCGCACTTTTCTGTAGGTTTTCTGTCAGTTCAGTTTTGTTTTTCAAAAGTTAAAATAACGGCCTATTGTGACAGATATCATAAAACAATCAGAGCTGAAATGTGCCGCTTAAAATGCTGGAGTATCCTGGAAACTCAGCAAAACACAATTTTATTTCCGAGCACACAGATTTAAACCAGTGCAGCCTCACTCCTGGAAATTGTGAAAAGCCAGTCAGACTACGACAGACAATTTCCGCCAGCCGTATTGTGTGCAATATGCATTAAATGTTCTGTGGGCGTGTCCTTCTGGGCTGAGTCTAGGTTCTGATTGGTTATTGATTCCTGCCGCTCTCTGATTGGCTCTTGCATTTATTCTTTCTGTCTTGTCTCAGGGTTCCTCATTGATCCATCAGAAGGTGGCTCTGCCCAGCGAGGGCGCCGGCTCTCCCGTTCTCTCATTCGTCCAGCTGGAGCAGTTTAATGGCATACGATTGGTCCAGAGCATTCACCAATCGCTGGCCTCGCTCAGTAAGGTCATCCGAGGCACGTCTCTCATGACTGCTGACGTACACAAGCTGGCCACTGCACTCCTGAACCAAGAGGTAAGAGTAAAGAAAGTGAACCAAAACCCTGTCTCTTGCATATTATTTTAGTGTTCGTTATTTAATTAAGGTTATTTTGGGTTATTAGGCTTTTCATTAAGTGTTGTTTCAGACTAGTGGGAAAAAACTATCAAAATACACTTTCAAATGTTTATTTTATTGCATTTTATCTATTTGCATCTGTAGATGCAAATAGATAAAGGCCAGAAGACAGAAATCTCCACTTCAGCATCACTTACAGTTTTATTAAGCAAAACAGTGCTAAATTACCAAAGCTTACTCACTCTGTCTCTCTCAGTGTCCGTTGAGTTGGCAGAATAAATGGGAAGGCCCTGAAGACCCGATGCAGTATTTGCGAGCCGTAGTGTTCCGAGCACTCGCGATTCAGGTAAACATACTCAGGCAGATGTTTAAATGTGTTGATTCAGAGGTTGTGGAATGTGTTTGACCTTCTCCAGGTGTTCTTGAGTTTGTTTAGCCGTGTCTATGGGAGCGTTATGATCCTAAAATATGGGAATGCCACGAAGGAGCCATGTTTTTTCAGGATGCACCTGGCCTTGTAAATCGGCCACATATTTTCCTGCTGTAATAGGGCCATGCAGAGCGATCATCTGACCTAATGAGTCTCACGAGACGTCTGCCCGCACTGCCACGGGTCTCCCGTCATGCTCAACAGCTGCCAGCCGACGCCGTGTGTCGAAGCATCTCTCGTTGTTTTCCGAGTGTAAACTCGTCGGAATGTAGGCCGCAGTGTCAGAGATGACTCATCTCATTATATGAAGGCTTTTTCCGTGCTTTTACACTCTTTTGTGCTTTGGCTTTGGATAAAAGTGCTTTCTGAATGGCAGCCCTACCATAAATTCCAGCTCTTGAAGCTCATGGCATGCCGTTGCTGATAACACTGGGTCACAGCGCTCCCATTCTCATATTCCACAATGTAGTTTGTTGATTTAACAACTATTCTGTGAAGCAGTCACAAAAACATTTACCATAGTAACTTAACCATAATACCATAGTTATTTTTTGACATTTATTGTTATTACGATAAAGCCTCATTAACTGGGTATTACCCACTACTGTTGTACAATTATTGTATATATATATTGTATTATATTATGTGTGTGTGTGTGTGTATGTAAGGGATAATCCACAACTGGCTGTGCATTACAGCTTTTAATATATATCATTTTTCATGTCCAAAACCACTAATTTTACTCAATAATCTTGTTTGAGTAGTGATTAACTGATATAAAGTTAAAATAACATACATTTGTTCCTATAGTGTCCTTTAGACTTGTGGATAGATAGATGGATAGATGGATGGATGGATGGATGGATAAATAGGTTGGTTTATAGATAGACAGAAGGATGGATGGATGGATTCACGTTGATGGATGGATGGATGGATGGATAAGTTGGTTGATGGATGGATGGATGGATGGAGAGTTTGGTTGATGTATGGATGGATGGATAGGTTGGTTGATGGATGGATGGATGGATGGATGGATGGATGGATGGATGGATGGAGAGTTTGGTTGATGTATGGATGGATGGATAGGTTGGTTGATGTAGGGATAGATGGATAGGTTGGTTGATGGATGGATGGATGGATGGATGGATAGGTTGATGGATGGATGGATGGATGGATGGATGGATGGATAGTTTGGTTAATAGATAGACGAATGGATGGATGATGGATGGATGGATTCACGTCAATAGATAGATTGATGGATGGGGATAGATAGCATGATAGAATGATAAAATGATAGATAGATAGATAGATAGATAGATAGATAAAACGATAGATAGATGGATGGATGGATAGTTTGGTTGATAGATGGATGGATGATGGATGGATGGATGGATGGATTCACGTCAGTAGATAGATAGATTGATGGATGGATGGATGGAGATAGATAGCATGATAGATAGAATGATAAAATGATAGATAGGTAGATAGATGGATGGGTGGATAGTTTGGTTGATAGATAGACGGATGGATGGATGGATGGATGGATGGATGGATGGATGATGGATGGATGGATGGATTCACGTCAATAGATAGATAGATTGATGGATGGATGGATGAGATAGATAGCATGATAGATAGAATGATAAAATGATAGATAGATAGATAAAACTAGATAGATGGATGGATAGTTTGGTTGATAGATTGATGAATGGATGGATGGAGATAGAATGATAGAACGATAAAATGATAGATAGATAGATAGATAGATAGATAGATAGATAGGTAGATGATGGATGGAGATAGATGGATGGATGGATGGATGGATAGATAGATAGAACGATAGACAGACAGACAGATAGAACGATAGATAGATAGATAGGTAGATGATGGATGGAGATAGATAGATAGATCACACACTAAAACACTGACCTTGAGTGTAGGAAGGGGGAGGAGCTACGTGACGTGAATATTAAAAATATCAGACAAGGACTCATGAATAATTCATTAGCACATCAACATCACCTAAGGGAGAGTTGATTACAGCAGAACACACAGTACCGTGTGTATTATCATGTACATTAATCACATGACTGTCTTCATGTAACATTGTGATTGTGTGTGTTTGTGTGATTATGAGAACTTGAGCTGCTGCTCTGTTTGTTTAGATGTTAGAGCCACTGAAACTCCAACCTACTGTAAACACTAAACGTGTAAATGTTAGCAGGTGTGTTTGTGATCTGCTGATGTGTGTATATAGAGCTGTGTGAGTGTCTTTTTATAGACATGAATCTCAAAAAATATATTTGGGTAGCATTGATCTGTTGGGCAGAAATGAGAAAACAGAACCATTAAGATTTATTTTTATTGTATTTTTGACAATGTGACCCATGCACATTTTTTTCGTGAGATGTAGTCATGGGGTCATCGACTCTCATTTGTCCAATCAGAGCCTGAAACGAGATCTCAAGTGTGTGTGAGCTGGATATGATCCACCGCGGCCCGCAAAACACCTGTCACGCGGGTCCGAACTCTCTGCTGCTAGTGATGTGAGTTAGTTTGACTGTAATTAGTCCTGTGGAGCGAGCCGACAGAAACACTCCTCATGATGAATGTGTTTCTTCAACTGAGATGATGATGATGATGATGATGATGATGATGATTTTAGCTGCTCCCTCAGGCATTGAACCAAACGCCTCGGAGAGAAGGAGCGAGCAAATAATCTAGTAAACATGAAGGAACGAGGCGTGGAACTTGAGAGGGAGAATTTAGGTGAAAGAGTGTCGGAGCTTCTGCTTGATGCAAATATACAATATTAAAGGGGTGGTTGATTATGATTTGACTTTATTAACTTTAGTTAGTGTGTAATGTTGCTGTTTGAACATAAACAACATCTGCAAAGTTACGACGCTCAAAGTTTAATGCAAAGGGAGATATTTTCTTTTACAGAAATCGCTACAACAAATGGCTGGTAGGGACTACAACGGGCTTCTTCCCGGGTTAGTGACATCACAAACCCGTAAAATTTACATAAACCCCGCCCCCGAGAACACACAGCAAAGGGGGTGAGGCCATGTTGGGCTGCTTTAGAGAAGAGGAAGAGTTGTAGTAGAGTGTTGTTGCCATGCCGTCATTTTACGCCGGACTGCTTCACAAACGAGGGTCAATTCAACGCTGGATTTGCACAAAAGATTAACATGACGGCACATGCTAGTGGATGAGTTGAATCAACTCCACAGCAACTACATAAATTTATCCACTAACCATTCAGAAACGTCCAGTTTCATTCTAAAAGTTGTAACTTCTTCCTGAGTCTCTCCATCAGTGTCGACTCCGGTTTGAACAATGTAAGGCTGAACACCGTTACTGACAATCCTCATTTTGGCTGCGTGAGATTCTCCAGCTTTGTTGTTGTTGAGCAACCGAAGCGCGAGCTGTTAAAGCTCCGCCCTCTTCTGGAGCAGCAGCTCATTTGCATTTAAAGGGACACGCACAAAAACGACGTGTTTTTGCTCACACCCAAATAGAGGCAAATTTGACAAGCTATAATAAATGATCTGTGGGGTTTTTTGAGCTGAAACTTCACAGACACATTCTGGAGACACCAGAGACTTATATTACATCTTGTGAAAAGGGCATTATAGATCCCCTTTAAGAGAATATATTTTAACATAAAAAATCTTACATACTTAACCTTTAAGGGTCTGAAATGAAACTGAAAACTTAAATGAATTGTTTTTGGTTCAAGAAAACTTTACCAACATAATAATTTTATCAAATGTGGCTCTTTAAATGATTATAAAACTGAAACTGACCAAAATGAAGGTCATCGAGGTCCGTGTGCCGAAACTCACCCCGAGATCGACTGTAATCGAGCCCAGGACAGATTCCTCATTTGCGCTCCTGTAACAGATAATTGGATGTTATCCGTCATCACTGTTATGACGCCCACCTGCTCCAGTGTGTCACATTTCTACAACAGCAGCTGTTTACAGAGATCAGTCAAATCTGTAAATGTAGCGCTGTATTTCACCGCGGATCACGAGAGACAGACGGACAGATCTCAACACACACCTGCAGAAATAAACAGCAATGCATAATTCAGCAGGGATGCATTAAATTGATCAAAAGTGACAGTAAAGACTTTTATGTTACTAAAGTTTCTATTTCAAATAAATGTTGTTCTTTTGAACTTTCTATTCATCAAAGAATCCTGAAAAACAAAATGTATCACGGTTTCCACAAAAATATGAACTGATTTCAACATTGATAATAATCATAAATGTTTCTTGAGCAGCAAATCATCATGTCAGAATGATTTCTGAAGGATCATGTGACACTGAAGACTGGAGTAATGATGCTGAAAATCCAGCTTTGATCACAGGAATACATTACACTTTGATATATATATAAACATAGAAAACAGCTGTTTTAAATTGTAAAAATATTTCACTGTTTTTACTGTATTTTTGATCAAATAAATGCAGTCTTGGTGAGCAGAAGAGACTCTTTCAAAAACATTAACAATTCTTATCAACCCCAGACTTTTGAACGCTTGTATATATTCGTGTCCACTCCAGTGGATGATAACGTTCTGTTTATTCTAGGCACACAATTGCACTGTTGTTCATCAGAGTGTATGTTGTTGTCTTAGTCGTGCTACTGTTAAACGTAGAGATGGACACATACAGTCTCCTGATGTTTTTAGAAAGACGCAGCATCAGATTCTCTGCCGCTCTGAAGCGTAACGCACAGAAAATCTCGGCCTGTGAGGAGAAGCAGCAGGTGCGGGAAGCGATTTGAGAAAGAAGCAGCGATTGTTACTGTACAACTGACACCAGCAGCACTCAAATCACTTCTGTCATCACACACGCTAATCTCTGTGACCACTCACTGCCGTGTGTGTGTGTGTGTAGGGCTGGGTAGAGAGGGCTGAGAGGGGTGGACTGCTGTCGGAGATGCTAGATCTGTCAGAGCTTTTCCACCCGGACACTTTCCTGAACGCCCTGAGACAAGAGACCGCCAGGTGACGTACTTGCAAACACAATGGTGAAAAAAACATAGTATTATAATGAAAAATCTAATATATAATAGTAATATATAAAATATTTAAAAATAAAAATAACATTTAAAGCATTGAAATATACATATATGTAAAATATCTAAATTATAAAATTAAAAAAAAAATTAAATGTTTAAATTTATTTATATATATATATATAATATTTTTAAAAATATTTAAAACATTTAAAATATACAATTTAAAATAAAACATTAAATTAAAACATTTTATTATATTTATTTTTTATATTTTTAATTGTATATATTGTAAATATTTTAAATAAATGAGCTAGCTTACCTACTATAACACAAAATAACTGCTGACAATAAACTTAGATGATGTACATTAAAGTCATGTACACTTGCTAAACTTGTGCATAGAGATGCACGAGTATTTGGTCATCGGCCGATATATGTTCATTTTTAATGTTATCGGTATCAGCCCGATAACAAAATTTGGCCGATATTTTAAAGCCGATAAATAATAAATGGATTTCCTTCAGCTGAGACACTTCAGATGTGGGATTATCCACCATGATGGTTTTGAATTGCTTGAAATATGATTGAAATCACTTCAAAAAGGAAAATACTGTTAAGTGCAACATGTACAGTGCAAGTCTGTCATATAAGCTACATAATATTATAAAGAGAACATTATAATTGTGTGTTCGGGACATGGATTTTAATGGTGAGACTTTTGTTTTTATAATCAGGCTCTCAAAAATGATATCAAAATTTGGATTTAGATTTATCGGCCAATATATCGGTTATCGGCTTTCAAATATAAAGAATTATCAGTTATCGGCCAAAATGTTTATATCCCTACTTGTACACATACACCTACTAAAGTAAACTTGAGGTAAATAGCCTGATATAATCCTGCTAAACTAAAGACTTGTGGGAACTTGCGTCACATACACAGGCTAAATTAAACCGAGGTAGCTTGAGTCCCCTAAACCTGCTAATCTGAATTTAGAGATATCATTTATCACATACATCTACTAAACTACATTTGCAGGAATGTACCCACCGTACACCTGCTGCACTAAAACATGAGGTAACATAACTCTTGCACATTTACTAAGCTAAAATGATGTAACCTACCTGACATACAGCAGTGTGTGAAAATAAAGCAGTCAGCAGATGTTGTTCATATACAGAAGTCTTAAAGGTACAGTAGTAAAGAGTCAAAGCAAGTGACTTATGAAGTTTAGAGTAAAATTATAGATTTTATTTGATTTGTTAAATGCCGTGTGTTTTAGGTTGATGAGCTGCTCTATGGACAGTCTGAAGTTTGTTGCATCATGGAGGGGTCAGATTACTGAAGCCAAACTACAAGTGAAGGTACAAACACTCTCTCCTCTGAAGAATGTGTTTGTTTAACATGATTAAACTGAATTTCTCTGGTCCATGTTAACTAAACTTCTCTCTCTCTCTCTCTCTCTCTCTCTCTCTCTCTCTCTCTCTCTCTCTAGGTTGGTGGTTTGCAGTTGGAAGGTTGTAGTTTCGATGGAAACCATCTGTCTGAAAGCCATCATGACTCTCCCAGTGTGTCTGCCGTCCCTGCATGTTACATGGCCTGGATCCCACAGGTAACACACACAATATTACAGTACTATTAATACTGAAGTCCTCCGATTTCATTTTCAATATAGTTGATAAATGTAACAGAGATACAAAATGGCAGCAAGCTTTAGATACCCGGACGGGAAGTATGTTATTGATATCGAGTGCATTAGTGCCCGCCCTCTTTTCAGCGGTGCTGGTTCTGGAAGTTTTCGTTTTTTTTTTCGTTTTTCCCATTTTAATTTTAAAATAGTCTTTGTTAAAATGCTATAAGCCATAAATCAAGCTTATCAGCTATGAGGTGAATCACAACACTACAAACTTTGATTTGAAGCTAAAAAGGATTTGAAAATCAGACAAAAAGAAAAAGATACAAGACTGTGTATGGTTTTAGTGATAGAAAGAACTACAATCCCATGAAGCATTGCGAACAAGTTAAAACGATGAAAAAAAATGACTCATTTACAAATGTTGATTATATATATATAAAAGCAATTTATTTTAAGTTCATTGCAAAATATGCATATATGTACAATAACGCTGTCAATCGATTAAAAAAATAACTAATTAATCACACATTTTTCTGTAATTAATCGCATCTAACATTAAAGTTTTTACTATATGTTTATTTTCTAATAATTTCACTTTTAATCTCCAAATTAATGTAGAAACAACATAAAGACAGTATATTTGAAATATTTGAATAGTTATCAAACACTTCACAGTCTTCACTGCATAAATTAAATATAGATTAATCCTTATTAAAGCTACAAAAGTTACTCAGTCGAGCAGTGAGTGATTTTCTCTTTGTATTTTGTTCTTTGATTAACATTAATGACAGACAGCAGCAGGTTTATTAGGCTGCTGTCACTTTAAGAGCTCACTTTGTGTCCTCACAACTTTTTACAGTCATTTAATACTTTATTTAACTCTTTTAAGACTGTGCTTATGAGCATACCTGACAAAATAGGCATTTTGGCATACTTTTGTGTGTTTTTGTCAGTTTAAGCATGAAAGAGAACTCTATTGCGGCCGGCGCACTTTCTGAAGCGGCATTCTGTGCACGTGAATGACTCGCACTGTCACAGACAGCGCTCTAGTACAGATTTAAGTTCTTTTTTGCGTCTTATCATGCTTGAATTGTTTAATAGCACTTGAACGAATGATAGTGTGATCATATAATGTAACGCTAGCTAAAGGGTGACGGAAAAAAAAAGATGTGTTAATTGCGTTAAATATTTTTAGCGTGTTAATCTGAAAAAAATAATCTCATGCGTTAACACGTTAATTTTGAAAGCACTAATATACACATATTTCAGTATTTTGAGAGCATAGGGAGATCGACTCGATTACGTCATTCGCAGTGCATCATGGGAGTGGGTGGAACTAAAGAGCTATTTTGCAGCTTGTTGTGACTCTGATTGTGGTAATTTTCTGTACAGCATTATGGGTAATGTAGTTTTCCACCTGGAATTCCACTGTTAAACACGATTATTTTAAAAGCTAAGCTGAAATAATGCGGGCTGACGGGCAAACACCATCGACTCGTACATCCTCGTAGCTCACAGTAAAGCTGTCTTTAAATGTTTATAAGTTATCGTTCAAAATCAATTTCCTTATGGAGAAAATGAATGGAGTTTTTACTTTAGACCGTTTCACTCTATTGATGACCGTTGTTATCAGGGAATAACACACCTTGGAATGTCATGACTGACCAATCAGAATCAAGTATTCCAGAGAGCTGTGTAATCGTTACATTTCTATGATGTTTCCAGTGTTGGCTGAAGGTTATAGAGAGTGTGTGTGTGTGTTTCAGAGCGCTGTGGGAAGTTATTCTCCAGACGAGCGCATCTCTCTGCCCGTGTACAGCAGTGCCGAGCGTCTGTGTGTGGTGACAAACGTGCAGCTGCCGTGTGCCGGAGATCATGACACGTGGATCCAGAGCGGAGCGGCACTCTTCCTCAAACAGCAGTAACACACACACACACACCGAGACGTTTCCACAATCAATGTGAGCGATCCACACAGATATTATAATCATTTTCTGTCATCACACTACATGTTTTGTAATAGTCTTTGGCTTCATTTGGGGGTGTTTATGTCACGACTGCTGCATTAAAGCTGCTGTAAGACTGTAGTTTTATTCAGTCTTGATGCAGATATTTATATTATCAAATAAAAGAGTTTTTCGTCAAGATCCTTCTCTTTCTCTCCATTCAATTTCAGTGCAATTTTAATACTTTAATGTCACGGCAAAATCTCTTGCTTAACTCATTTGATTGGTTTATTTCTCGTATAATAAGCAGGTCATGTGACAACAGTGTAACATACTGTACTACTGATTGAAACCTTTATTTTTGCATACTGTTCAACATACTTGTTCAGAACAGCAGTAGTGAGTGTGTAGTTTGTACTGTGCAGTATGCAACTTTCATCTGTCAGTTTGTCTGAACGTCAGCAGGTTCCAGTGACGACCTTTGACCCACACTCATGTTATAGAGGCCACCTGCCCTCTGGGTTGATCAGTACAGCAGCAGGTATGATGCGTGACCTTTGACCTCTGTGCTGTGTGTGAGATCAGGATGCAGATGCTGGTAAATGTTTCTCCTCTGATCCTCCTTTTCCTTTACAGAGGAACAGAAACATCCTCATTCATTCCTGAGCGTCACGGCTCTTCTCTAGTTTTTTGGGGCATGTACTATGCTAATACCATATTTTTTGGACATACTATTATCCTTTTTGGGACTTTTTTGTAAGTTAACATCAGATTTAAATACTAATGTAGTGTTTAAAATCTGGCGATCACACAGTACCATGGTTTTTAGCATCTGATACCATCACTGAATCACAGTACTGCTGTTTTATATGAGGTCTGCAGTGTGTTGAGGTGTGTGTGTGTCTAGTCGCCGTGACGTCAGAACACACACACGCACACACTCATTTAGACTGACATTATCCTGTTTCCGTGTCTCTTTTCTTGAGGGTGAGTCGTGCGATCTGATTAGTTGCCCTTTTGCTGGAGGCTTTTCACAAACACACACTCAGAGTTTTGGAGCTTCTTGACTTTTCAGATGGAGAGGCTTTTTATCCGCACATCAAAGGTCAGTGTGTGTGTTTGTGTGTGAATACGGAATTCTGGTGGTTATGTGCAATTTTAAATCTGAACTGCAACATAAATCAAAACGCTGACCTTTAATCCTCTCTCACACACACAGCAACAGCGTCCACCTGTAACTGGACAGCAGTAAAAAAAATCATTAAAAATACCATGGTACAATGATGGTTCTTTAGTGATAGCAAGGTATTACTATAATGTCAAAAAAACATGATAATACCATGGTACTGTAAATGACAAAAACATGGTGTTACCATGGTAAATGTCCAAAAAATATGGTATTTACATGGTAAATGCAACAAAAACATGTTATTAACATGGTAAGTGAAAAAAAAACATGGTAGTTCGAGGCTAAATGTAAAAAAAAAACATGGTAGTTCCAGTGTAAATGTACAAAAACATGGTAGTTCCAGTGAAAATGTACAAAAACATGGTAGTTCCAGTGAAAATGTGGGGGAAAAAAACAAAAAAAAACCATGGTTATTCAGTGAAAATGTAAAAAAACATGGTAGCTCAAGGGTAAATGTAAAAAAAAACCAAACATGGTAGTTCCAGTGTAAATGTACAAAAACATGGTAGTTCCAGTAAAAATGTAAAAAAAAATGGTAGTTCGAGGGTAAATGTAAAAAAAAAACATGGAAGTTTGAGGGTAAATGTGAAAAAAAAAAAAAAACATGGTAGTTCCAGTAAAAATGTAAAAAAAAACATGGTAGTTTCGAGGGTAAATGTACAAAAAAAAAACATGGTAGTTCCAGTAAAAGTGTAAAAAAAACATGGTAGTTTTGAGGGTAAATGTACAAAAAAAAACATGGTAGCTCCAGTAAAAATGTAAAAAAAACATGCTAGTTCCAGTGTAAATGTAAAAAAAATGGTAGTTCGAGGGTAAATGTAAAAAAAAAAACATGGAAGTTTGAGGGTAAATCTGAAAAAAAAACAAACAAAAAAAACATGGTAGTTCCAGTGAAAATTTAAAAAACATGGTAGTTCCAATGAAAATTGAAAAAACATGGTAGTTTGAGGGTAAATGTAAAAAAACATGGTAGTACGAGGATAAATGTATTAAAATAACATGGTACTTACAGTGAAAATGTAAAAAAACATGGTAGTTCGAGGGTAAATGTAAAAAAACATGGTAGTACGAGGATAAATGTATTAAAATAACATGGTACTTACAGTGAAAATGTAAAAAAACATCGTAGTTCGAGGGTAAATGTAAAAAAACATGGTAGTACGAGGGTAAATGTATTAAAATAGCATGGTACTTACAGTGAAAATGTAAAAAAACATGGTAGTTCGAGGGTAAATGTAAAAAAAAACATGGTAGTTCGAGGGTAAATGTAAAAAAAAACATGGTAGTTCGAGGGTAAATGTAAAAAAAAAAAAAGGTACTTTTTTGTACTTTTAAGTTTGTGATTGTCTGATACTTGGACTTGAACATAAATGTGTGTGTGTGTGTGTGTGTGTGTGTGTGTGTGTGTGTGTGTGTGTGTGTGTGTTATTTATGAGAGCAGGTGACCGTCTCTGTCTCTTGTTCTCTCACACACACAATCAAACTGCAAAACAGGAAACAGAACAGAGGAATGCCGTGCGTTAGGAAACCCGAGACCTGCGGGCCAAGTGTGTGTGTGTGTATGCGGTGATTTTGATTGATTTTCTTCATTAATTTCCCTCTTCCTGTCATAGTTAATTTTTCTCATGGCTGTCTGTCAGCAGACGCCCGGAGCAGCTCCCATTATAATACACCACAGACACGACAGCGCTCCTGGAGGAGTGTGAGGATGAGCTCGGTTTAGAGAAATAAATCTGCCAAAAATGAACGTTTACTCACCGTCATGTTGTTACAAACCCCAATGGCTTTCTTTTTTCCATGAAGCACAAAAGAAGATATTTATCTGAATGTTCACGCTGCTCTTTTTCATAGTGAATGGGAAGCTAAACATCTCCATTCGTGTTTCTCATAGAACGTCCTACAGGTTTAAAATGACATGACAGTGAGAAAATGATCAGAACTGTCATTTGGGAGTGAATTATTCCTGGGATGTTTTGCTGCAGGATCTTTATGTAACAATCACAGATGGAAAGAAAATGAGAAATGAGACGTCAAACGGAGAAATCAACAGAGAAAGACGCAAACAGATGGAAAGATGAGTAAAATTAACTGTGTGTGTCTCCGCTCATGTAATGCTAGACTGTTTTAAAGACGGAAGGTTCATATTTTTAATGTTTTATTATTTATATAATAATTCATATAATTCCCAATTGCATGGATTCCTATTGAAATTAAAACTGCATTTCAACCCGCGAAAATTTACCAAACACTGAACATTAAATGTGACCACACCTTAAGAAAAAATGGACTTTTATGAAATGCAAAAACCAAAAATGCGAAACCCCATTTTGGAACCTTTATTTTTAAAATCGCGATGAAACAGAAGTAGATCTTTTCTTCTGTATTGTGACACATCTGAGTGTAACAAATTAGCGAAAAAGAAAAAATGTTGGGCAGAGACTTGCTTTTATGCATCAGTTGGATGTTGAGATGTGGGCGTGGCACTCAATGTGGGGGCGGAGTTTAAGCAGAGTAAATGATTGAAGAAGTCCTGAGTGATGTCTGTCATTTTCATTTTGATTAAAAATTACGAGGTCAAAACATTTAAAAATGAAACATGAATTGTTTGCGATAAGATCTATAACATGCACTTAGGAAATAAACCACAATATGTTTTATTTTTTATTATTATTATTTAAATCAGCATGATAGTAGTGCATAAATATGACCATAATGTATAAAAATGTTACTATTTAATTTCATTTTTCGATTTTTCTTTAAAAAACATGATTCATTTTCTTTTTCTCTTTGCATATCTTGCATCCTGTAAATACGTCATATTACAGAAGTAAAATGCTGTTTCATGATGATTTTAATGAATTCTTGAGCATAAACGTGTCTCTCAGATTCTCGTTCAGTGTGTGTGTTTAATGTCTCTCATGAGACACACACTCTCAGGGCCTGATGTGAGTGTGTCATCACTTTACTCACCATTTTATCGCTCCATCTCTGGTTATTTTCAACGTTGATGCAACGCTGATGAAATCTAACACACATTTTCTCTGGCTCACACACACAATGATGTAAACCAGTGAAAACTCGCCGCGCACACAGTTTCACGGGGAATTAGAGTTCAAATCTATGAACTCCGAGAGGCGACCTGCTCTTCTGTCTTAGATGAAAGTTTAATGTGTGAGTGGCAGCGTGCAGCCGTGATGTGACAGTCTTCACCCCCGCTGCGTTCCCTTGAGAGGTCAAAGGTCACCTGACTTTCACTTCCACCCACACCTGACCTCATTTTCTCCATCTGTCTGCGGCAACCAAAGAAACGCCACACCGCCTGGAAACACTCACAGTGTAATATCCCTCATCTTCTCATGTCTCAGAGCTGTGATGATGAAAAACCTGCGTGTCAAAATAGATGCTTTTATACTCATTAGCAGATGCACAAGTTTGTTCTAATGAATTCCTTGAAGAATTCCTTAAAGTTCAATACATCAACACGTGAGATGTGTTTATTACCACTGAAAATAATAGAGACTGTAATGAAGAATGTAATGGAAGTCAATGGGGCAAGTATAGCAAACATGAAGTTTGTGAAAGTGCTTATGTTAATTATTCTGTACTAAATTATTTAAGTTCTAACTTGTTCTAGGTGGATGAACTCCATCTGTATTGATGGTACGTTAAAGTCCAGAGAAATTCTTGATGGTTCGGTCCGAGGGTGCTGAAGTTGTAATCAGTGTCTTCTGCGTTGAATACGGACTTGTGCTGTTAATTCGAGTCTGTGGTCCAGGAAGTTGAGCATGGCTTGCTGATGAGGCTCTGGGTCAGGTGAGGTCTCAATCAGGAACAGACACCCAGAGCGAGAGGAGGGAACTTTGTGTTGGCTTTTAAGTTCCACAGAGGTCACACCTTTGAGTTTTGGCTTGACCAATGAGAAAGGTGCAATTCTCAAGAGGGAAAATTCCTTTGGAGTAAGCTGAAAGTTTGTGTCTATTTATACTCTAATAAATATAACAAACATACAATGCATTCTATGAGATGGTGATGTCCACCAAAGTGTGAGTCATTAAACGATGATTATTTTGATAGGAGACACCATACAGATGGGGCTACATTAACCAGTAGTTTAATCATCAGGCATGCATAACACTATACAATATAGTATACAAACAGTATTAACACACAAAATGTCCTGGGAGAAATGCATGTTCATTCATCAGACAGAGTTGTCAATGAATTAGTGGAGAGAATTCCATTTCTATGGGACTGCATGTGTCTTGTAGCCTGTACTTTTCTTAACAGGTACTGTCTCTCAAGTGTCTTTGAAGTGTATGAGAGAAGCAAAAAGATAAATATGAAAAATGATTGAAAAAAAGAAAGAAAGGAAGGTAATTCTGGGTGGGGAAACCAGTCATCACGGAGCCTGCCTGGGTGAGGGGTTGTGAAGATTAAGTGGAACAAAGGTGTTTTATAAAATAAGCTTTTAAAAACTAATAAAAATGACAAAAAATACAACAAAATTACTAAAGATTTGACTAAAATTAAATTGAAAAAATATAAAAAAATAAAATCTTCACAAAAACTATAATCGATACTAAAATAACATTGGTCAGGTGCAATAAAATAACTTTAGTCTGAGCAAAATGCTACAAAATGATGAATATAGACTGCATCAGGTGTGTTTTGGCAGGTTTTTATTTAATTGATAAAGGTGAATAGTTATGTATTGCACAATAGTATGATATTTTGTACATGCAACTTAGCTAGTTTACTGTAAATAATAATGTCATTTAACTCAGTTTACCGCCATGTTTTCTCACGCCACGGCCCATCTCGGAATTTAGGACGCAAAGAAAAATTCGTTTCTCACTCATAATTACGGATGTGTGGTGGCGCTCGCAATCGTTCTGCTCCGTGATAACGAACGCAAGTTAAAGGTAGGGTAAGCAATTTTTTTGTTATACTAGTTGAAGCTCTCTTCACATCCTGATAGCTATAAATATTAGAAGTGGTCTAAATCTTCTGTGGAAGTCTCAGGACCAAAAAATTATTTGACTGAAGGACTAAATGCAATGATATGATGTCCTACCTGCCTGTCAACATATGCATTTCCATACCTCTGCCAGTGTTGCCAAGTCCTCGGTTTTCCCGTGGAATTGGGCTACTTTAACACTGTTGCCGCGGTTGTTGTTTTCCATGTCTGCGGGTTGAAGCGACCCCAAATAACATGATATTTACCCCTTGGAATGCAAATTTTACCAGCCAAAAACGCGAATTTTACCCCCGGAACAAGATTTCATGTGTTTTGAAGTAGGCGTGGCTTTAAAGGGCGCTGCGAAGGGAGGGTGGGATCTCATGTTTTCAAAGCTAGCTTGCTATTGCTAGCCTCTGCGAAATTGCCTTAAATAAACTTTTGTTGCTTGTTTTTAAGGAGCCATATTCTATATATCAAAGAGACAAACACAACCATGATAAACATGACAGAGTTCGTTTATTTTGGTGCTTTTTATGACACAATACATGTGGAAAACTGGTCTGGCTAATTACAGACATCATATTCGACTCAATCAATGGTGCAAAACGGACTCTACTCCACAGACTGCTTTTGAGAGACGAGAGAGAATCATTGGTTTCATTTTGCGTGTCTTGAAGTTTAATAAAAGCGCTTTAAAAGCCTCGTAATTAAAGGCTAAATCCACACCGTCAACATCCGTCCCTGCGGCGCGGCGCTCCCGCTGAACCACAGCAGAATGAACGAGTCCCGCAGGGCCGCGCCGCCGGTAAATTAAAGCCCGATCAGGGAACAGAGGAACCCCGCAGATTTACAGGGAGATAAAGGAGAGTCCGGGACCGCCCGCTACTGAAGCGGATCATCGCACACGAGAGAAAAGACGGAGAACATCATGTCATCTGTCCACACAATAAATAGGCTATGCAAGACAATTATAATAGTTTGTGTGTAATGAAGTGCTTTAGTTGGCTGATGAAACATCAACAGACCACTGTCATATACACCTCATGTGTTTTCATGTCATGATATCTGACAAAGAACATGTCCAGGTGATATTTCACACCAAAAATAATAAATACAAATTTTGCTAGACGAAAATCCCATTTTTAGGATCATTAAGATAAATCTTAAATTGTTGCTGGAATGTAAAAAAGATTAAATTATAAAAATATTTATACATAATGGTAATATTGATGTACTTCCATCATGCTGAGTTAAATAATACAATTGCTAAATTTTTGTTACTGCTGCAGTAAAAATATTGAGTAATGAGAATTTGAGAATAAAAATGTCAAAAAATACAGTAATGTTTCTGTCTCAGTTGAGTAAATAAAATGATTCTCTAAATCATAATAATGACAAGAAAATTTCACATAATAATGACTATCATAAATATGAGCAACTTTCTAATGATATGTATTGAGAATCATTCTCGTAAAAATGATTTAACATATTGAGAAACTTTCTTGAAATTACTTTATTACATTAATTGCATTGATGATGTCATTATTCTGAGAAAACATCTAATGAGAAACTATCATCATTATTATCAGCTTCACATCATTATGAGACACAGAATCAAAGATTTTTCCCCCTAAATTTTACTACATAAAACTGAAACTTAATGACGAATTAATAAAATACCAAGCTATAACTTTGATCAACTTTGAACCATATCATGCTAAAGTTTCTCATTAGCATGATATGGTTGGTAAGTCATTATTATGAGAAATTTTCTAAACAGACTTACAGAATCAGACCTAAAACAAGGCTTCTTTATTTATCTTTCTTTACATTTTAGGGTGAACTGGACATGTTTTTGAGATTCACTTCAATAAGACCTTTGATCAGACAACAAAGAGAATATGAAAACTAAACCCACATGCGACAGCATGATCACAGTTATAAAAAGACAAAGACATTTCTTTTAATAAATAACACGGGATTAGATCAGATTGGAGGAGGAACCGCCCCCTCAGGGAGCTCTGACTTCTGATTGGTCTCAGAGAGCAAAAGCCTCATTAATATTCATTTACATTCCATTGGTGAGAACTTTACTGGACACAATAACACTTAACATCAAGAATAAAACAGAAACAGAGAAAGCTACATATCAAAGTCTCCCAACGCTGTGTGTGTCTTATGTTATCAAAAGGGTTTGTGTTTAGATGGAGGCATGACCTGAAGATATACGTCTGAATGGAGTGCAGTGACAGTGCGTGTGTGTGTGTGTGTTCATCGCGGCGGTCTGGACTGACACACACAGTCACATCTCTCATGATGCTGCAGGTAAATCTCCTCCAGAACCCAGTGAGCACGTGTTTTCTTCCTGTAGAAACTCGCACCCGGGGAAAACTTCAGCACCTGACGACAACACACACACATGAAATATTTACAGATCTTTTTTTAAACTATAAAAGCTATATTTAAAAATCAAATATAGAAACAAAATATACAAAAATAAATTATAAAAAATGAATTATAATAAAAAAAAATATATAGCTGCAAGCAGCAATTAAGGGGCCAAGCACAAAGAAGGCTTAAGTCATATCAGCACAGCTGGGAGCATCAGACCGACTGCAACAATGAGCAATTAAAGACATATTAAGATCATTTTAAGTAAAATAACTGAGAAATCAAATCCAGTCACTAATAATTTGATTTAATGGTTTATACTTTAAACCAATAGGTGGCACTGTGACCAAACTGATGTGGTGTGGTCAGAGTGAGGTAACAAAGACACATGCAAAGTTTGGTGTCAGTATGCCAAAGCATTGTAAAGATAGAGCCTCTGAGTCATTTTGGCATCATGCCTCAAATTTGTTGTGGAGCTATGCGAAAACTTTTTGTTTCATCTCGGGACACAAAATCCATAATTTATTGTCGGCACAGTCCGAAGAGGATCTGACTCGAATGTGTTGAAAATCGGACAAACGGTTTAGGAGGAGTTCAAAAAAGTTTTTAAAGAAAACCAAAATGGCGGACAGGAAACTTGGCCAACTATGGCAACATTGGTATCTCTGTTCTCGGTGAGACCGTTTCATGACAATAGGCTTAATTAATCAAAAGCTATTAACAGTTTTTAAAAAAAATTTCATTATAATTTTTGACCACAAGGTGACGCTGTCTTGAAACTTTTTGAGTGCTGATGGCAAATACTGAGTTTTGTAATGATACACCAATGCATTCATAGAATATAGCAATTTACATCATAACACTGTATTGCAGTTAGTGGCAATTTCATGTTTTGTTCTATTATAGCGCCACCAAGAGGCACAAAACTGTCAGTTTTTTTGTGTCCTCCGAGTGCGCCCATACATAAGTGCATCAAATTTGGTGAAAATATCTTATTTTGTTTAGTCGTTATAGACATATATATATATATATATATATATGAGCACATTAAAAAAAAAAAAAAAACCCATGCACGACTTTGATTGCATTTTTTTGCCACTATTAAAATTGACATTTGGGCATTAAAATATAGCCAACAACCTATGTTTCCGATTTTCCTACCATGGTTTCATCTCGATCAGAATAACGGTTTCGAAGATATTTGCGAAAGTTGTTTAAATGCTAAATCACAACGTTACACAAATCATAAGGCGAAACCTAGCATGTTTGGTATCGTTGGACTCGGCAAGGATTCAGGAGTCTAAGGAGATGACTCCCATGAAAATAAGTCAAACACATCCGAAGATATAAGCATGTAAAAAAATTTCACCACTAGTTGGCGCTGGTACGAAACTTCTCAGAGTCCTTCAGGGCATCGTGCTGATGACCCATACCGAATTTCGTAACTATATGTTTATGCCTTCGTAAATTACAGAATTTTTCTACAAAATTCAAAATGGCCAACGCACAAAATGGCAGACATGGGAAATTGGATATCACTGGACTCGGCATGTTGCCCTGAATCTAACTTTTCTTATTTTTGGGCAAATTATTCAGAAGTTATGAGCAACTCATCGACTTGAATTCCATAACTTTTTGCCGGCATTGTCTGAGGATGATGTGGTTCAATTTTCGCAAAAATCGGACAACTCATCTATAAGGAATTCGAAATGGCGGAAAAGTTATGATGAAAAATGACGACATTTCGAATCCCCAAGGAATCAGACAAAAAAAAAAAAAAAAGAATTTTGTTTCTAGCCCTTATGGTTCAAAAGTCAGCATAAACATGAGTGCAAATTTGGACAGGTGGTGGCGCTAGAGGGATTGAGTTAGAGACTCCAAATTTGCTATGGTGACAGTTCAGACTGTCCTCTATCAGTGTGCCAAATTTCTTAACTTTCCCACAAGCGGTTCTATGGGCTGCCATAGACTCCCAGAGCAGAAGAAGAAAAATAAGAATGCTAACGATTACAATAGGTGCTTGGCCTCTAAATATTAAATATATATTCAACAGCAATAAATAAAAAGGATAAGTCAAAAAAAATCTGTGGTCATCAACATTATTTTGTGGCATAAATGACAACTTCCATTTCCAGCTCCATCAATTAACATGAACAATGAAAATTTCTCCTAAATGATTTATTAATCTTCGTTAAGGTAAACATTTATTAATACATTATTAGAATCCAAAGGCTGGGGTTTAAGAAGACTAAATGATTGGAGAAGTCCTGCGGAGAGAAGTCTGATGATCCAGTTATGACACTGATTAATAATTATTGTTTAAAAAACATGCACAGATAGGTCTTTCACAACAAGATCTATAACATGCATTTAGAAAATCGATTCATTTGCATTTCATGCCGACTGTAATATATATATATATATATCTTCAGATTGTGCTTTTCAATCCTTCATAATGCAGACCTGGTTTAGATGCATTACTGTAACTATGACTTCTGCTTTCTAAAAATACAAATCTAAATTATTTTCTGTGCTAATTGTTAAGAGGCAACACATGCTGTAAACTACAGTCACTGTATATAATGTTCCAGGTGTGTCACAATATTTATTCCTTATCAAAATAACTAAACCAAACTGATGCAGGTGTTTCTGGAGCCTTGATGTTTGTTAGTTTGATCACGGCAGGAAGTAAAAGAGATTTATTGTTCGATTTGTCTTCATTGATTTGCTTACCAATCGATATCTGTCCTTGACCTTTAACCTCCGGATGTTCTGTACTGAAGCTCATATATCGTGTGTGTGTGTAGCTGTGGTGGTCTCGCATTAGTCAGCACTGACAGCCGGAGCCAATCACATTTAGCAGATGTTGCCGTGGGTAACAGTCTGTTATTCTACACGACAGCAGCACAATGAACGTTTCCTGACAGCTCTGTGACAGCTGTCAATCACCGGGTCATGCTGATGTCAGCCTGGTGTTTACAGCAACTACAACACCCAGAACGCTTCGAATATCCCATGAGGCTTCACTCAGATCATCAACACTAAACTGGGTCAGACTAGGTTCAGGTTGAAATTTTATTAAAGTCTCTGTGTCTGATTGTGTTAAAGGGGTCCTTGATTATGATTTCACTTTTTTAACTTTAGTTAGTGTGTAATGTTGCTGTTTGAGCATAAACAACATCTGCAAAGTTACGACCCTCAAAGTTCAATGTAAAGAGAGATATTTTCTTTTACAGAAATCGCTTTATAAGGACTACAACAAACGACTGGTAGGGACTACAACAAGCATCTTCCCAGGTTGGTGACATCAGAAACCCTAAAATTTACATAAACTCCGCCCCCGAGAACACACAACAAAGGGGGTGTGGCCATGTTGGGCTGCTTTAGAGAAGAGGAAGAGTTGTTGTAGTAGAGTGTTGTTACCGTCATTTTACGCCGGACTGCTTCACAAACGAGGGTCAATTCAACGCTGGATTTGCACAAAAGATTAACATGACGGCACATGCTAGTGGATGAGTTGAATCAACTCCACAGCAACTACATAAATTTATCCACTGACCATTCAGAAACGTCCAGTTTCATTCTAAAAGTTGTAACTTCTTCCTGAGTCTCTCCATCAGTGTCGACTCCGGTTTGAACAATGTAAGGCTGAACTCCGTTACTGACAATCCTCATTTTGGCTGCGTGAGATTCTCCAGCTTTGTTGCTGTTGAACAACCGAAGCTTGAGCTGTTAAAGCTCCGCCCTCTTCTGGAGCAGCAGCTCATTTGCATTTAAAGGGACACACACAAAATGGCGTGTTTTTGGTCACACCCAAATAGGGGCAAATTTGTCAAGCTATAATAAATGATCTGTGGGGTATTTTGAGCTGAAACTTCACAGACACATTCTGGAGACACCAGAGACTTATATTACATCTTGTGAAAGGGGCATTATAGGCCTCCTTTAACAATTTGTTTACAATGTATTAAGCTAATAGAGTTAAAACAGAATAGCTGACTGCTGATGTGCAGCAAACATTATTCAGGTTTCAATACGGGACCTGTCAACAAATTGTCACGCAATCACAGTTTTCTTTTTGACATCCAACATTCCTGCACCGCTACTGAATCAATATTCTAATTCGAATAGAAATTATGTTTTTATATTATATAAACAGACAGACAGTACAGATGGACAGAGAGACAGACAGACGGACAGACAGACGGCACACTTCACTGCTGTCATCAGTTCAGATGAAACACTGCTGTGTGTCTCAGTGGATTTCATCTGTCATTTGCTGATAATCTCTCAGAACAACAAATGTCACATTGGTCACAACTGATGAAAGGAAAACAGCAGCAGACGACAAAAATAAGTGAAGACAGTCAGGGAAAATAAAGTGTGTGTGTGAGAGCTATAGGATAATGGAAAGCAAGTGGATGGAGAGATACACTAGAGATTCAGCACACATTGTACAGTATGCAGTGTGTGTGTGTGTGTGTGTGTGTGTGTGTGTGTGTTTGGAGCTGATAAGGACAGAGAGGAACACACACTTTACTTGCTCAGACTCCACAGAAAAAAACTAACGCCACTTTTGACACACTTCAACATTTCATGCCTGCAATAGTAGATGTGTCATTTCTATCATACTGCAGTACAAACAGAAACGAGAGCTCAAAACTTCATGTTGAAGAGTAAAACAGTCAGTTTGAGCAGCCTGACATGCTAACGCCTGAGTAGTATTTTTACTTTACTATACTCTCCAGTATCTGTACTTTTTTTTTTTTTTTAGAGTTGTTTTGTTAGTGTAAGTATACAATTAATTACAGGAGTAATATTAATTAACAACATGTTAATATAAATTAGGATTAGGACTTGTTTTAGCTTTAGTTGCATGTAATTATGCATAATTTAATGTTATTACTATAATAAGTACATGTAACGTGTGACAAGGACACTGTAAAATTAAGTGCTACCAAGTATTTATATTTTAGGAAACGTTTACTTTACATTCCAAAGCATAATATTGTACTTTTTACTCATAAAAACATATTGTCCCACAATATTTTGAATTAAAGAAATCGGCACCCCCTCGGACATGCAAGAGCGAGGTCCGATTCATGAACGAGATGATTCTTTTCAGTGAACCTGTTGAATCAGTTCGTGAATCGCACTGAAAGATTCATTTGCGAATCTGACTTGAGTCAACAACTGATTCAATGGTCCAGTCGGTGTGAATCTTCATATCTGATTCAAAATAAGCCAAGAACCGCGATGTCTCCAGAGCTTGAGCGCACACACGACTGATGGAGCGAAAAAAACGATTTATTGAACTGAATAATGAAACTATCATCTTGCTTTACAGCTGAATTGAATCAGTTTCATATTTGATGAAGTTTGCATCATTGATTCTGTTACTTTCCTGTTGATGCTGTAAAACAATTTCTACTGTATAAAGTGCTATAAAGGTGACTTGATTTCTTCGTCCACCACTGGACTCAACCAATGAAGTAAGTTTGGGGGCGGTACTACATTTTTGACTGGCAAATGGCAGATGGAGGGAGTGTTTGGGGAAACCTGTTTGAAAACAGTCATTTATCAAACAGTGCATTGTGGGATACCTCGTGTAGTTTCTTCACGGTTTTTCCGGCACTGCAGCTGCAGGAGTTCCAGTTGTCGGTGCCACAGGCGCAGTTTCCCCCACAGCGCTGCACCAGGAGGCATCGTGGGAAAAACACGGCGTTGGTCACCTTCAGCTCCTCGCGGAGATTCACCGAGAAATTGCGCGGAGTGCAGCTGTACTGCTTCACGTCATCGTAGAGACGGTCGAGATCAACTGAGGAGGAAAGAGACCGAGATGGATGAGTTTACCAAGAGACTGCTAAACCACAGCAAACTACATCCTGATGACTACTTTGTGGAGTAATGAAAACAAGTAGTCGTGCAAACCCTAACACACATACTTTCCTCTTGGCAAAGTTACTCAAAACCTACAATGTTTTAACTTTGTCAGGGCTGCAAGGTCATTGTGTGTGTGTGTGTGTGTGTGTGTACATTGTGAACAACATTCCAGTGTGCTGTTTTAGTTTTTTTTTCTCACTTATGACTCACATAATCGCAATCTTCTGGATGGACAGAGAGGAAGGGAGGTATAAATGAGGAGACGGGAGGAAATCACCTCCGTCTGCCTCATAAAAACTCAGTGAATGGTTAACGGCGCCTGTCTCTGTGCTGTTTGTGTGCGTGTGTGTGTGTGTATGTGTGTGTGTGCCATACAGAAATGAATTGTGAATGCTTTTATAATTATAATTCAATTCCTGAACAGGATGTGCATAGAATACAGTGTTTCTACTGCCTTAAAGGGGACCGATTATGCAAAATTCACTTTTATAAAGTGTTTGAACACAGATGTGTGTGTAAACAATCAGCCTATAATGGTAAAAATACAGCCACTACTTTTCTTATAATCTCCATAAATCATAAACAGTCTCTTCAAACAAGCGGTTCCAGATTTCAGAAGCCCCGCCCACGACTGGCAATAGACTCCGCCCTATTAGCTTAGCTCCTCCCCTGAGTGAGCTGGACACAGTCCGCCATGTTTATCTCCTCTCCAGAGCATTTAACAGCAACATTCAAGTAAGAAATGTATTCTCTACTAAAGTTATTCAGTCAGGAGCAGTGAGTAATTAACTGGTTTTCTTTTGTTGTTCGATTCATATTAACAGCAGTAGATACTGTATATTACGCTGCTGTCACTTTAATACACAGATATCTAATATACACGTGACTTCTTTCTCTAATGTTTACATTCACAGACAAATCCAACTGTGTTTTTGACAAACTGTCAAATATACACAAGGTTAAGAGCAATATGCCGTGAAAGAGAACTTAGTTTAATACTCACAGGACGTGCCATCTGATAGACAGCTTTCTGTATGCATGCTTTGTTAGTGTTTGGCAGAGTATCCGAGGCACAAGTTGTACAGGCTCCGCCCTCTTCTGGAAAGCGGGGTGGGGAGCAGCAGCTCATTTGCATTTAAAAATACATGCACGAAAACAGCATGTTTTTCCTTCCACTCAAAAATGGGTATTTATAACATGGTATAATAAATGATCTGTGGGGTATTTTGAGCTGAAACTCACAGATACATTCTGGAGACACCAGAGACTTCTTGAAACAAGTGGCATAATAGTTCCCCCTTAAATTCATTTCGAATGAATTAAAGAAAATGTATATCACTGCTTTGTTTTAAGTAATACTCCAATAATAATGTATTATGTGTGTGTGTGTGTGTGTGTGTGTGTATAGTTTTCTAGAATCCTCTAATTTTACTCCAAATCAATAAATTAATTACTTTCAAAGATAAAATAAATGAACTTTAATTTATGGACCAAGGCGGAAGAATACTTCGTTTCCCAGAATCCTTTAATTTACTCTAAATCAATAAACAAATCAATTAATCATAAATTATATAAAATAGATTAACTTTAATTTATGGACCTTGATGGAACAATACTTAATTTCTCAGGATCATCTAATTTACTCCAAATCAATAAATTCAAATTTTGTTCTCAAAATTAGATTTATGAAGTTATCTGACAATGTGTTTGACATTTTGTGGCAAGCTTGTGGTGTGTGTGCGTGTCTGTATGTGTGTGTGTGAGAGACTCAAGCTTGTGTTTGTGGTTGGTGTGATAAGCTCGTGGTTTGTAGTGTGTTTGTAGTGTGTGTGTGTGTGTGTGTGTGTGACTCACGCTTGTGTTTGCGGTCGGTGTGGTAAGCTCGTGGTCTGTAGTAGTGTGTCTGTGTGTACAGTTGCTCCAGGTCTTCCTGCCAGGTGAACGGATTCAGGTGTCTCAGTAACTCTTCCACCGTGCTGACACTGGCGATATCGCTGTCCAGCGCGGCCGCAGACAGCGGGGTGTCCTGTCCCAGAAATCCCCCCCAGATCCTAGAGGGACACAGACGTGAGATGACGGATGTAAAACACTGACTTTCTGCACCAAAGAGCAGCATGAACATCCTGCTAAACATCTGAGATTTACTGAAGAAATTTCTGTAAAAAAATTCTGTAAATTACAATAACGCTAAACATAACCTATTGAGTTAGTAAACACTTACTGACGTCATTGTAACCGCTTCCCAGTTGGTCAGAGATGCAAGAGGTGAGCTGTCCTGAAAAACATAGAGAATTCAAACTTTTGTTTTCAGTTTCATTAATTTTCTTACACAAATTTTCTTATTCATTCAGCATCAGTGCCGGGGGAACTCTGGGAAAGTCATTATCTGCTCTGATAAATCCTGTCTTCAAGCACTCTTGACATGCAGCAGCACAAACACCATCACATTCAGCCAACGCTCAGATTAGATCCATCACTCATGATATCACCGGCTGAGGGGGCGGAGCTACAGACATCACAGCGCTGACATTTAAAACCAGCGGGTAAACGTCAACACTAAAGGTGAACATTATACAACCTGAATTAACAAGACCATCAATCTAAGTCCACTGTTACACATCAGTAATGAAGAGAGAGAGATGGACAGAATATACAGAGTGTGTTCAGAACAAAACTAAACTTAAACTTTGTCAAGTGGGCGAGGGAAGTGTATTTGGAAAGACCCTCGGCTCTTTGATTTTGACCAAGGGAGCAAGTCTACTCAATATGTTCACTTCAGGCATATCCCACAATGCAACATGCAACATTTCGCCAGTAGTGGGCACTCATGCAACGTAAGCAATGATGTATATCCGAGTGAACGAGATGAAGGGAAGTTAGCGAGGGAAGGGCATTAAAAATTGGACTTAAACACAACCCAGGTGTGGTCGACTTGAAGCGACGCTGCGTAGACCGATCAGTGTATGACATCAAAGTACCACGAGAGCGATTAAAGACCAGACACATGCTCTCTAATCGCTCTTGCGGTACTTTGTCGTACACCGATCGTTCTGCACAGCAACGCAAGACGAACACACCCGTTTATTTCATTCTGGAACGAATCAGCCGTTTGAATGAATCAAATTAATGACTCAATGACTTACTCATTTAGACATTTACTGCCACCTACTGGCAGTTTTAGTTGCTTATTTAGAGTATCACTTCATTAAAAAAATAATTTCATATTTTGTGGATAGTTTGCCAAAAAATTAATTGTTTATTTACATTTACTCATCCTAATGTCGTTTTAAACATAAATATAACAATTCACAAACATAAAAAAGATTTTAAAAAAAAAAATTATAATATATATATATTATATATATATATATATATATATAATACCAATTCAGATGCAGCTTCTGAAAATAAAAAAATCATGGCTGTTAAAGCAACTTTTTGTAATGTCTATTTGATGCTTTTTTCATTTTTCTGTCAAATTTGATGTGCGATTAATACAAAAAAAACTGATTGAAAAATGAACTAAAATGAAATACATACAACTTTCTGCAGAGTCAATAGCTACAGACCTTCAAACTTCGTGTGGCTTTCAGATTAGCTCAAGAACAGTGCGTAGAGAGCTTCATGGAATGGGTTTCTATGGCCGAGCAGCTGCATCCAAGCCTTACATCACCGAGTGCGATGCAAAGCGTCGGATGCAGTGGTGTAAAGCACACTGCCACTGGACTCTAGAGCAGTGGAGACGTGTTCTCTGGAGTGACCAATCACGCTTCTCTGTCTGCCAATCCGATGGACGAGTCTGGGTTTGGCGGTTGCCAGGAGAACGGTACTTGCCTGACTGTATTGTGCCAAGTGTAAAGTTTGGTGGAGGGGGGATTATGGTGTGGGGTTGTTTTTCAGGGGTTGGGCTTGGCCCCTTAGTTCCAGTGAAAGGAACTCTTAATGAGTCAGCGTACCAAGACATTTTGGACAATTTCATGCTCTCAACCTTGCGGGAACAGTTTGGCTATGGCCCCTTCCTGTTCCAACATGACTGCGCACCAGTGCACAAAGCAAGGTCCATAAAGACATGGATGAGTGAGTTTGGTGTGGAGGAACTTGACTGGTCTGAACAGAGTCCTGACCTCCACCCGATAGAACACCTTTGGGATGAATTAGAGCGGAGACTGAGCCAGGCCTTCTCGTCAACATCAGCGCCTGACCTCACAAATGCACTTATAGAAGAATGGTCAAAAATTCCCATAAACACACTCCTAAACCTTGTGGAAAGCCTTCCCAGAAGAGTTGAGGCTGTTATAGCTGCAAAGGGTGGGCCAACTCCATAATAAACCCTACGGATTAAGAATGGGATGTCATTAAAGTTCATGTGCACGTAAAGGCAGGCATCCCAAAACTTTTGGCAATATAGTGTATTTAACCCTCTTGGTGCTATTTGATCACTTTGGACCATTTTGTTTACTTTATCAGAATGGTATGACACTTGGTGACTTCTGTGGCACTTGCCATGTTAACACACACACACAAAAAATTGTGGACATGATTCGAGATGGTTAAATGGTCCTGAAAAAATACGGTCAAAAATAGAAATGACTGGGGGGGAAAAATTTTTAAAAATTTTGTAAAAATGTGGAAACAAATGGATCATAATAATTGCATAAATATTGCTTAGTATAAAATTCCCTCAAAATACAAAACACTATATAAAAAATATTATTGAACAAAAACATATTACATTGAATTTACTGAAAACATTTAAAGATATAAAAGTGAAATAAAAAACTATAAGCAAATTAAGCAATTAAAAAAAAGTATTAAAATACACGTGCAAAAAGCATAATAACCTTAGTCTGAAGACTTACTTGTTCTCTATTTTTCTCTGTTTACATTGTAACCTTTACTTTAAAATCTCCATATGCTAAGAACACACACACACACACACACACACACACACACTTCCCTGTGCTGCCACTCTTGTTACATAAATCTGCTCCTGTGGCAATGCAAACAATAGAAGGAGATCAGAGGTCGTGGGCGGTCTGTTATGATGATGTTTCCCATCAGAGATAACGTCTGTATGGGCCTCTGATGTCTCATGCACACACACACACACACACACACACACACACACACACACACACACACACACACAGCGAGACCTTCTGCTCGTGTTCAGCAGAGATGTCCGGAGCAGAGCGGGAATGTGGAAATGTCAGGAATACCGCAGATTCAGGGAATTACACACGACGGATCCAGGTCGAACAAACTGTCACCCCTGAACCTGAAGTCCAGCAGCTGCAGGGTTCAGCGATGGTTAAAGACGCGGTGGAGTCAGAAGCCACTCCGTTTACTTTCTTCATATGTTCCTGGTCTTATTGTGCAGGATTCATCAGTGCATGTTTTTCTGAATAATCTTTCATCAAAATATAATAACTTGCTCCACCTCTGAAACGATTTCCACTGGCAACCATGACCATGTGGGAGGAGGAAAAACACATTACCATAGCAAACAATGCTTAAAAAACGAAATTTTAGAGCAACACGTGAATAAATTACACTTTATAAAACGGTTAGTTCCAGTCCTTGATTCTGATTGGTCAATAGCTGTGTTTTATCAAAGTCCCTTTAAGACAAGTCATTTCACACGGCGGCCATCTTTGAAACAAATTAAATTAAATTTCATATTTGAAATTACCAATGAAATCTGACAACAGCGGTCTCAAATGTTTCTAAACTCTCTAATCATGACAACAACAAAAAAAACGGAATTTTTCAAGGCTGGATCAAGCTAATGCGCATGCGCAGTCCTAAGGCGCGAGTCTGACTGTTTCTATAGGAACCGGATCTTCTAACCACAGCTGCAGTGACACGATGACTTTACCAATCGGCGATCGGCTCTTATTTAGAAAGCAGGACTTATTCCGCCATTTTGCGCGTTGCACTTTCTCCTATTCATAATAATACGAGTGCACCGTCTTTCTATATATAAAGTCTTTGGTTTTATTCACGATAAAACACGGCCATGACCGCTTCACCCAACGGTTCTGTGTATCGCTGCACAACACCCTTAGCAACCACTCTTAGCAACGTAAACATATGTCTGTTCTCAATTGATATTGTTCGCAAAGCTTACTGTATTATGTAGAAGAGTATTGTGAGAGAGATATCGAGTGACCGAGTGTATTACCTGCATTCAGATTTAGCATTTTCCTTCAGGTCAGTCCTATGTTTATAATAAAAATCCGTTTGAATGTCTGCTGCGATCTTGTCCCTTTAACAGGTTAACGGGGTTTCCCGCGCCCTGCTGACACTGCCAGCGCTAGTCAAAGCATTTGTCATTTGCGTCTTGTTCTGTGTTCACAACAAATTTCAATATAAAAGTCTTTGACTGAGTGACTCGCTCAAAAAGACAATCTTTGCCGCCATCTAATGGCATGATAAATGTAACTTCTGCTGCTGTTCACGGTCAGGGACTATTTTTTCCAGCGGAAGGAAGGCTTTAAATAATTTGACTTCATTAAAGTTGCATTAATACACATTTTTCGGCTTTTAAAAAGTTATTTGTATTATTTGGCAGCTGTTTTATAAAAGCAATAAGCCCCGTGAAGACGCGGTTTACAGATAATTTATATTTAAATTATATATTGAATTTAAATTCACTGTAAACCATGGTTTGTTGGGGCTTATTGCTTTATTGAAATATATTTAAATAGAAAACAGTTATTTTAAACTGTAATAATATTACAATAATACTGTTTTTAGTGTTTTTTTGATGGTGAGCAGAACATTTTTTGAACTCGTGTAAAAATTCTCATATTCTAATGCTAATTATGTGACGTTTTATGGCAATAGTTTAATTTACACACACTTAATAATCACACATGTAATCCCTACAATTATTTCCATGAATCAATTAAATTTCAATGTTAACGCATCATTATTTCCCGCTGCATACTCAGAAATATGTCCATGCATTATTCATTATATCACTGAAGCTAAAAATGTAACTTTAGGTTCAATTTCTAAATATTAAATATCACTTTTATACAGTAAAATGAAATATGTGAATTAGATTAGTGAATTATTACATGGATCACACGGATACTGAATTCATTTCATGGCTAAAAAAGTTCTCAATTGAGGTCAACATGCCTTCAACAGAATAGAAATAAACAAACATAAGAACTAAAATCATTAGTTTACGGCAAAGAACATCAAAGATGCACATCCTAAAACATTCAAGGAAAACTCTCCAATTACAATTAAAGATCTTGAACAAAAAGGCACAATTATGATTTACAAACATCCGCTAATCCCCAAAGAAAACCCACCGAATTTTACGAGCACATCAAACGACATTTGGAGAAAAGAGCACATCATCTTCCCTGCAGAAAAGCTCTCCACATCTGTTTGTGTCATTAACCGACACCAAGGGCCTTAACGAGCGTGAGTTTAACAAGAACAATGACAAAACACATCGTTAGCTGTCATTTCTCGTTATAGACCTTCTCCATGTGCATGTGATAAAGACACAGAACTAAACTCTCAGATCTCTTCACATTACATCAGTGTTTTTACCGCAGTAAAACACTCACAGGTTCACACCGAACAGTGTGGCTCACACCTCATTTCTCTCTGTCGTCTCTCTCTTTGTTTATACGGTCTCTCTCTTATTCTGCCTCAGAAACAGACGTCTTAATTAAGCCACACTTTTCTGAGTTCATCTAAGGTAAAAGAGCATTTCAGGTAAGAAGAGACTTTAAGATTATTGGAGCAAGAAAATACTATTTCAGGATTTCTACTTCAAAACTTGTAATCTTTAATTGTCAAATTTACTAGCAAGTTTTGAGCAAGTTTTGTTCCTACACCAAGGTTTTTTTGTCGCTTTATTGTCCATTAACTGTGATTTCATCTTGTTTATGTCCAGTGCAGGTGTCTGTTTTAATTCTGTTTCCCAGTATGAGCTCAAATTGAAATGTACAAATTTGCAGTTTTACAGACACAGAAAACATATTGCATATTTATGCTAACAGCTAGCACCACATTATTGCTGATTTGGCCTGTGTGGAGAAAAAGCCATGAGGCAGTCGTAAAGCAGGATGGCTTTAGTCCCAGTGAATGTTGTAAAATATTTCTCCATCCATCTGCTATCATTCCAGCATCCGCTGCATCCGCTTTGCACAACAGATACAGTAAATACATCTGATATAAAACTAGACCAACGATTAACTTTAGTTTATGACACTACTAGATCCACTGGGAAGACACTTAATAAAATTAAGTTAATGAAATTTTTGTGTGTAATATTTTTATTTAAAGCAACAAGACACTGGAGGCCATGCTACAGTATATTGAGCACAAAAAAAATGTCATATATACACTACCATTCAAAAGATTATTTAATGTTTTTGAAAGAAGGCTGCATTTATTTGATCAAAAGTAAAACAGTAAAAATTGTGAATTATTTTTACAGTTTAAAATAACTGTTTTCTATGTGAATATATAGTAAAGTGTAATTTATTCCTGTGATCAAAGCTGAATTTTCAGCATCATTACTCCAGTCTTCAGTGTCACATGATCCTTCAGAAATCATTCTGATATGATGATTTGATGCTCAAGAAACTTTTATGATGTTTAAAACAGTTCATATTTTTGTGGAAACATGATACATTTTATTTTTCGGGATTCTTTGATGACTACAAAGTTTGAAATAGAATCTTTTGTACCATTATAAATGTTTTTACTGTCACTTTTGATCAATTTAAAGCACCCTTGCTGAATAAAAGTATTAATTTCTTTCATAAAAATCTTACTGACCCCAAACTTTTGAACAGTAGTGTATTTAAAACAAAAACACATGATTTAACGTGTGAAATGATGCAAATGTTCCGCACAGGAGATTAAACAGACACTCACCAACAGCGAATAGCAGATTTTGAATCCTGGTTTTGCTACGAAGTAATCGTCCGATTTGAAGGTGATTTTGATGAGGTTTGTTTTGGATGTGATCCGTGATGGAGATCTTTGACCGCACCAGCGGCCCCAGATGATTGTGCTGGTTTCTGAAATATCCTCCACTTCCACATAATCATACCTGCAAAACACACACACACACACACACACGCCTGTCAGTACATCACATGCACAGGTAAAGGATATACAGCTGTTCAAACAGGTGTGCAGTTGTTGTTGTTTTTTTTTGTTTTTTTTAAAGAACTATTTTAAAGTGCTTTTTTCAATATTCGCTTTCATGTAGTGTGTAATAGAGCTGTTTAAAAGTTCTGCAAAGTTTTAAATATCAAAGTGCACAAGAAATAAAGCTATTGTCTCAAAAGAAAGAATTGATTCTGTAGTTGTAGCTGAGGCCTGAAAAGTGCTGAGGAAGAGCTGAAGTACAGATATGGTAATGGGCATTTGGTTTCCGACACGCACTGTAAGCGGTCCACCAATCACAACAGACTGAGCCATCTGACCAATCAGAGCAGAGCAGGCTCTCAGAAAGGTGGGGTTTAGAGAGACCGGAACTTCGAATGAACCATTTCAGACACTGTGAGAAAAGAGCTGATACTGTTCAGTTAGTTGCCAAGGCTACATTTAAAATAATAATAATAATAATATTTTATATATATATTTCAAGTTTTTCATTTGATATTTATATTTTATTTTATTTCAGCTTCATTTCAATTAAAGAAAATGATTTTTAATAGTCTTATTCCTAATGCAGTGATTGGGAATGTGATGACAATGACATTATGCTTTTTTATTTATATCATATAAATTATTAGATTTTACACAGAAATGTATATCTTTCTTATTTTCTTAGTTATTTATATTCTTTTTATATTCTTAGTTTCTTTCCCCTCTTTGACTTCTTGTCCCTTTCTCATCCTCTAAATTCACTTCATCTCTCATCTCAGTTTTTTCCTGCTTTATTTTTAGTCCTGATGTCCCGGGGGTCTTTGTAAAGTATCAGATCCACAGTAAAACCCTCTAACCTCAAGGACAAACTCGTAACCCGAGACTCACTCCACACACGCTGTGGTCAGATACTCGCTCTGATTGGCTTTCCGCTCATTAAATATTCATATCACGTTTTAACTCTTCAGGCCATTATTTCTAGTCCAGAAATGCAGAATCAAAACCACAGGAATCTAAAACCTAACCCTGTTATTCTCTACCACATGTCACAACATGATTTAACCACGTCCAGGATCAACGATCCTATGAATTAATCAGATTTTAGAGCTAGGGCTTTAGGTTAAACTGTTAAAGCTTGTTAAACCTTTAAATATTTACCATCTAGACCAACCCAAAGAGTGAAAGTGACACTTTCTCAACACCCCTTAAAATTCATTATTCGTGTACTCATCCATTCTGAAGCTCCGCCCTCACCTGCAGGCTCCATTCTCCACCTTCACTTAAAACTTTTAGATCTAATTACATATTCATGAACTCATCAGTTGAAAGCTCCACCCTCACCTGCAGGCTCCATTCTCCGCCTCCACTTAAAACTTTTAGATCTAAGTATTCATGAACTCCTCAGTCTGAAGCTCCGCCCTCACCTGCAGACTCCAATCTCCACCCCCCACTTAAAACTCTTAAACGCCAATTAATTATTCATGAACTCATCAGCCCAAAGCTCCGCCCTCAACTGCCGGCTCCATTCTCCGCCTCCATTTAAAACTTTTAGATCTAATTAAGTATTCATGAACTCATCAGTCCGAAGCTCCGCCCTCACCTGCAGACTCCATTCTCCGCCTCTTCCAGTCCAAACTGAGCGTCGAATTCCAGCAGGATTCGTGTGTGGACAGGCGAGAGCAGTTTCCATGACAACAGCAGGTTGCGAGGGTATGAGCTGGGGAAGCGCGGGCTCTGGACGTGACCTCCGCTCTTGACCATTATGACCTCTTCCTTCCGGTACAAGTCTGTGAGGCGATTGCTGTCTGTTACTGGTCACAACTTGGACAGGTTAGTGCGTTTACTCTCGGAGACAAACAAACACACACAGATATAAACAAATACAACACATACAAAGGTCAGAATCTGTCCCATTTCAGTTCATCCCAGTTCAGTTTGGAGAACAGGATAAATTCAGCTCAGAAAATAAATCTAATTCTCTACAGGAAAATAGACTAACTCACTTCTTATTCTCTTGAGGAAAAGAACCACTTTTGATCCAAAGCTTCTGATTCACACATACAAAAAAAAAAAAAAAACATTTCACTTTAATTCTGTTCAGGAAATTAACTGAATTTACTTATGATGCAATATGGGAAGTGATCTGAATTCACTTCTGATTCTCTTCAGGAAAGTAACCTGGTTTCCCTTCTAATTTCCTTGTTTTTTTTTCTTTAAACAAAGAACTGAAATCACTTTTGATTCTTCTCAAATTCAAAGCAAACTGAATTTAATCTGATTGTCTTCACAAAAAAAATTATTCACTGCTAATTCTGTTCAGGAAGTGAACTGAATTTACCCTTTGGGAAGTTATCTGAATTCATTTCTTATTCTTTTCAGTAAACTAACCCAATTCACTTCAGATCCAGAAGCGAACTGAGTTTGCTTTGATTCTCTTCTAACTTAATTCACTTTTAATTCTGTTCAGGAAGCAATATGAATTTACTTTTGATGGCATTTTGGAAGTGAATTCACTTCGTATTCTCTTCAGGAAAAGAACAGAATTCACTTTTGATTTTCCTGGGAAAAATGCTCTTTGGGAAGTGATCTGAATTCACTTTTGATTCTCTTCAGGAAAAGAACAGAATTCACTTTTGATTCTCTTCAGGAAAAGAACAGAATTCACTTTTTATTCTAAAGCCCTAGCTTGTTAAACTGTTAAATATTTAAGAGAACAGAATTCACTTTTGATTTTCCTCTTTGGGAAGTGATCTGAATTCACTTTGTATTCTCTTTAGGACAATAACCCAATTCACTTCTGATTCTCTTCATGAAAAGAACAGAGTTCACTTTTGATTTTCTTGGGGAAAATGAGAAGTGATCTGAATTCACTTCTTATTCTCATCAGGAAAAGAACAGAGTTCACTTTTGATTCTCTTGGGGAAAAGAACATGACTCACTTTTGACTCTTTTCAGAAAGGTAAACTGAATTTACATCTGATTTACATCTGAAGTAACAATCTGAAATCCCTTCAGATTCTCTTCAGGAAAACAATCAATTCACTGTTGGATTTTGATCCTAATATCTGAACTGAGTTGAAATGAACCACAGAATCTCTGACAGAACAAACACATACAAACATAAGCAACAAGAGAAGTAAGACAGAAAAAGGGGGACGACAGGTCTACAGAAACAGACACGCTTTTAGCCCACAAAAGGTAAAATATTAAAAATAGCAGAAGTTATGCAACAGGAAATCAAAGATCATTCAATGTGACAGTTCATGAATCTTTAAATTAGACCAATGAGCACATTTGATCGTTTTAAAGAAAGCTAAAGAATTCATGATACACTAATCGAAAGTGATGACATTGGCGATGACCTGATCCAATGTCAAAATGATGCAGCCACAATGATGTTTTCATTTCTAAAAGCTCCTTGAATCATGACCACCATAGCACGCACGCACGCACACACACACACACACACACACACACACACACACACACACACACACACACACACACACAGTGATTACTGATCCATGCATGCAGCAAACACTTGTGATTATGGCTATACTGCAGGAACAGGGCCACCATCCATCACCATGACAACCTGCTGACCAATGAGCTTTTAAATGAACTTAACACACACAGGAATAAGGCCACTCTAGCTCACAAACACACACACACACACACACACTACTCGCTTGTGTCACTTCTGTAAGTGTGATACTGACAGACAGTCTAGCAGCTTTGAGCTTTAACAGCCTCATCTATCTCTCTCTCACACACACACTGTACTTCCTTAACACCAATTTGCTTCAACTTTCTGAGAACAAATACACACTGTAAATACACACTCATCACACACACAGAGTTGTAAAAGCTCTTAAAGTTTGCTGTGTTAAAGTTTGAGCTGTTGTCTGTGATTGTGAAGAGCTAAATTCATCAGAGTAAACGCCCATGACAGAATAAAGTAGGTTATGTTCCAAAACTTAGTGAGCTTCCTCGCTGCCTACAGTACATACTTCTAAGACAGAATCCCAATGGAAACTGAACCTTGTGAGTGATTGATTTAGAACGCACAATTAACACAATCTAATAAGCATAAAATTCTCTTGAGGAAAAGAACCACTTTTGATCCAAAGCAAACAAATTCGTTTCTGATTAAGTTCACACACACACAAAAAGAATAATTATAAATTATTTTCAGGAAGTGAACTGAATTTACTTATGATGCTCTTTGGGAAGTAATCTGAATTGTTGTTGGGAATGGTTTCCCCTTCTAATTTCCTTCTTTTTTTTTTTTTTAGACAAAGAACTGAAATCACTTTTGATTCTTCTCAAATCCAAAGCGAACTGAATTTACTGTTTGGGAAGTTATCTGAATTATTTTCTTATTCTTTTCAGTAAACTAACCCAATTCACTTGGTTATTTATTTTTTATTTATTTATTTTATTTTATTTTATTTTATTTTATTCAGAAAAACAAGTCACTTTAGATCCTCTTCCAATCCAGAAGTGAATTGAGTTTTCTTTGATTGTCTTATAACTTAATTCACTTTTAATTCTGTTCAGGAAGCGTGAATTTACTTTTGATGCTATTTTGGAAGTGATTTCTCTTCAGGAAAATAACCTAATTCACTTTTGATTCTCTTGGGGAAAATGCTCTTTGAGAAGTGATCTGAATTCACTTCATATTCTCTTCAGGAAAATAACCCAACTCACTTCTGGATTCTCTTCAGGAAAAGAACAGAGTTCACTTTTGATTTTACTGGGGAAAATGCTCTTTGGGAAGTGATCTGAATTCACTTCTGATTCTCTTCAGGACATTAACCCAATTCACTTTTGATTCTCTTGGGGAAAATGCTCTTTGGGAAGTGATCTGAATTCACTTCAGATTCTCTTCAGGACAATAACCCAATTTACTTCTGATTCGCTTAAGGATTCTCTTTACAAGTATATTTGATAATGTCTCTAGCTTTTGTCCGCCCGAGTTTTTATCGTGGATGGATTACTTTTACTGAGCTTGTTGCAGTGCATTATGGAGTTGCCTTCCCTTTCAAAATTTATCGCAACTCTGCCTTAAAATTTAGTCAAAAGAATTTGGTCTGTGATAAATGAGTCTTTTATTATAGTCTGAATAAATAATATACTAATCTCATGACACAGCATGTAAAAATGTGCGCGTGCATAACAGCCTGTTGAATTGATTTGTACAGACACATTTCTACATCGCTGATAAACGGAAAAATTACAACAAATCTAGACATGCATTCATGTGTGAGCATTCGTGTGTGAGATCCTGAATAATGGCTGACTGTGTGTGTGTGTGTGTGTGTGTGTGTGTGTGTCTGGCCGACAGTGAAGGTTTTTCTGGTCAAGAGCTGCCTACTTAGAAAGAGACTGTCTGATTGACATGTAAAGTAATCAATCACAGTTCACTGTGTTTTAATGTGTCTTTTAGGGGCGGGTTTATCACAAATAAATGGTTCCATAAAAAAAAAAAACATTCAATCAATAACATGACTATGAACATCAGTGGTTGTAGGGAAAACATAAAAAGCCTATCCATGAGTGTGAAATGAGAATCTGCTGGTAAAAAAAACATTTCACTGTTTAACAATAACTAAACAGTAAATTTTACAGCTGTCCAGTTCATGAAATTCACACGTTGTGTCTCTGTGTTTCTTTCCCTCAATATTTCAACAATAGCACATCAGTTTCCAGAGGTGAACCAGATTAAACAATCGACTGTAAAAGCCGAGAAAGAACAAAAATGTTATTTTTCCACCTTTACTTATGGGTTGATTCAATAAAAACATATCCAGGTCATAGTTAAACAAACAAACAAATTATTAAATTAATTATATTAAATTAGTTGTAAATTAATGATTTATTTTATTTAAAAATAAATAAATAAAAAATATTTAATTAAATAACTATTTTTCATAAACAAAATTACTATTTCAGGACCACTAAAATTTTGCAAAATGTATGTTTATTATTATTATTATTATTACTCATGGGCTTATTTAATAAAAACATGCCCAGGTCATATTTTTTTAAAAAGCAAGCAAACAAACAAATAAGTACATGAATTAATACAATTTATTTATTTACTTAATTTTAAAAATAAATTAAACAAATAATAAAAAATAAAAAAATTAAATAAATAAATAAATATTTTTATAAACAAAATGACTATTTCAGGATCATTAAAATTATGCAAAATATATATTTTTTATTAATCATTGGCTGATTCAGTAAAAACATGCCCAGGTCATATTTCACACCTTACTATTATTGAAATAAAAATTATTTATTTATTTAATATATATATATATATATATATATATATATATATATATTATATATATATATATATATATTAAAACAAATAAAAAAAATAATTAATTAATAGAATAATAATAAAAAAAAACATTTCACAAATAAATTAATATTTTTTCATAAACAAAATGGCTATTTCAGGACCATTTTGATTATGTAAAATTTTTTTATTTCTTCCTTTTGATTTTGGGGTGAAATACACCCCGCACATTCCTCTACAGTTAAATCCATTATAAGACATGAAGAATTTCCTAGGACAGGAGTTCAGAAAGCATGTGTTTCTATTGACAGATAGAGGTCAGAGGTCAACCGGAGGCATAAAACTTTATGACGCATCGGTGTGACCCTGCTGTCAGACGGTTTCAGCTGAACTTAGAGAAGCATCGAGACACACTCAGACTCCCACCCTGAGGACGAGACGAGTGTGTGTGTGTGTGTGTGTGTGTGTGTGTGCGCATCTATTTCTAGTTTCTCTCACCTCGCGTGCTGCTCTGTGCTTGAGTGAGAGATCATGCTGAAACTGTTACACAGTTGGAACCCAAAGCAGAATCTATTCCTGGACATCTAGAGTCACACTAAACACACGTTATATCAGCACAATCATCTCAGTATATTAGTGTACTAATATTATATTGGAACTTTTGTTCTTGTACCCATGGCAACCAAATGTTCCATTAGAATTTACTGTGGAGATTAAACAGAACAGTTGAACGACATCATTAACAGACTCGTGCCTGCAGTACCAGTACATTCTATTTAAAAATATATTTTATGATGAGTCATTACTACATGCAAAGCTAAATCTGCAAAAAAAAAAAAAAAAAAAAAAAGCCTTTTTTTTTTTTTTTTTTTTTTTTTTCACTGTGACTATTTTCATGGAATCAAACACATTTCACCCCAAATGTATGGAAGCTTGTTTCTGCTATGAAATAAAAAATAAAAAGGTAATTGCAACTTTTTCTCTCATAATTTTGACTTTTTTTCTCAGAATTGCACGATATAATGTCAGAATTGTGAGGTAAAAACTCGCAATTGTCAGAATTGCGACTTTAAAACACACAATTCTGACTTTATATCGTGCAATTCTGACTTTATAACTCACAATTCTGACTTTATTTCATGCAATCCTGACTTTATTTTTGTGCAATTCTGACTATATATCGTGCAATTCTGATTTTATTTCGTGCAATCCTGACTTTATAACTCGTAATTCTGACTTTATAACGCGCAATTCTGACTTTATATCACGCAATCCTGACTTTATAACTCGCAATTCTGACTTTTTAATTCTCGCAATCCTGACTTTATAACGCGCAATCCTGACTTTATAACGCGCAATCCTGACTTTATATTACGCAATCCTGACTTTATAACTCACAATCCTGACTTTATAACTCACAATCCTGACTTTATAACTCACAATTCTGACTTTTTAATTCTCGCAATTCTGACTTTATTTTGTGCAATTCTGACTTTATTTCGTGCAATTCTGACTTTATTTCGTGCAATTCTGACTTTTTAATTCTCGCAATTCTGACTTTATAACGCACAATTCTGAGATAAGTCAAAATTGTGAGATGCAAACTCGCAATTGCGAGAAAAAAAAAAGTCAGAATTGTGAGATAAAGTCACAATTAACTTTTGTATTTTTTTATTTAGTGGTGGAAACAAGCTTCCATACAAATGTTTATGGTAAAATTACAAAAAAAATAAGGCATTTCTGCACTGAATAGAATGCAATGTACTTGAAAACAACAGTAATTAGATTATTTTTTTTAATTATGGTAATGAGAACCAAAGGGCTTATGCGTTACAAAAATAATTCTTGATTTAATCAAACAATAAATTTATGCAATAAATAAAGCCTTACCTTTTGTTAATTTCGAGTACATAATTGTTATTTTGCTGTTCTGAAGTCTGTTTACTTTTTTAAATAAGCTGTTTGACTGTACTGGGTTTGTTACTGACTTTGAATCACTTTGTAAAATGTTTTCACTTTCCTGCATTAACTATATTATGCCAAACACAAGCGCCGTATGTTCCTGGGAGGATTTGGCAAAGGAAAGAGTTTAACTGGCTGATATTATTCCTCACAACACGCTGATGTTGAACAGCACAAACATACAGTTCAAAAATAAAAACACGTGACACGCAGGAAACAAGCCTCTGGTGCAGCGAACACATGTTTAACTGAGATAATGAAGCATATGTCTGTATTATTTTGCATCCCTGATCAGATCCTTCTTATTAGTATCTGGAGAGTGTTGACAATAGACACACACACACACACACAAAATCCAGGGCACCACTTGTGAGGAAGTAAATCAATTAGGCTTCAACTGCAGCGTCATGAAAATGAAGCCTTTAACACTCCAGCCAGCTCTTATTAACACAAGATACTGAACACACTCACATCCACTAAACACATCTGTTCTGACATCTGATCTCTCTTTATATGGCCAGTTTCTGTGCTTCGTGTCACTTACACACACACACACCTAAACCTTGACCCCTTGTGTTTTAGTTCAATTGCATTTGACTGATTAAAAAGGCAACGATGAAGCAAACATGGAGCAACTGCCCCTGCAATAAATGGGAATAATAATGGATGGTTTTCTTCTTGACAGCAATAAAACAACTTATTAGGGCTCTATAAACTCTGTTTTAATCGCTTTTAATTTTTCCCAAATTTTGTGTTTTCTGTCTGGATTCTTCTTTAAGTTTTAATCATCAAAAATCATGTCTAATAAATTGAATTAATCAAACTTCAATAATAATGTATTACATTGTTAATTTATTACATTGTTAAATGTTAATTTAATTATAAATCATTTTAAAAAATAAGGCCTCATGACATTTTTCCACAAATCTTGTTTTCATTTTTTTCAGCATTCTGTGTTTTATAATTAAATATCCTGTATATTTACCAACAAAAACAGTGGTAATTAAATTAATTCATAAAAAATTACCATTTTAATAACTGAATCAATTAATTATAATAATAACTTAATAAATGTTTAACAATATTAGGGCCCTATAAAAAAAATTCTGTTTTAATTTTTCAAGATTCTATTTTACGATTTTACACAGATTTATTGTCAAAAACTGTGGTAATCAATTGAATTCATAAAACTTTAATATTTTGATAATTTAATAAACTTTTAACAATATTAGGGACTTTGAAAACTTTTAATTTTGTCACAAATTTCATTTTATTTTAATCAGAAATTGTTTTAATTTTTCTAGATTCTGTTTTTACTATTTTATACAGATTTACCACCAAAAACTGTGGTAAAGTTTTATGAATTAATTTAATTACCAATCTATTATTTTAATACAGTTTTATCCATATAAGGGCCCTAAGAAAACTGATGTAATTTTTTCACAAATTCCAATTTATTTTCCCACAAATTCTGTTTGAAATTTTTCTGGATTCTGTATTTTACGATTTAATATAAATCCATCATCAAAAAATGTGGTAATCAAATTAATTTATAAAACTTACCATTTTAATTAAACTAACAATTTAATCCACCTTTAAAATTTTACTCAAATGGAAATGCAACAATTCCTTTACAGCAATACATTGCATTTTTATTTTTGTCAAATAAAGTGCTGAAGCAGACAGTTTGGAGTATGTAGGAAGTATGGCATTTAAAATCTGCAGAGCTTGATCTATTTTTTCCTGATACACTTGTGTATACTCATCACACCATTGTTTCTAGGATAAGAAGCCATAAAGTCATTTGCATGCTTTAAAAATCACAGATATAATGAGAATCAGAGGCGTGTGTCATCACACAGACAAGCAGCTCACAGATGTCTGACTTCATGAGGGAAACACTGAGCTAATGGAGATGAAACACCCACTGCTGAAACATGCCAAACCTGAGACATGAACCACTGCTGCTCAATATTTCACACACACACTCACACACTCTCACACACACACACACACACACACACACAGCGCTGCTTCTCTTCCGGGAACGAACATGTCACAATATTCCTCATTTAAATAATTCGTACACAGTATAAAGGGGCGGGGCCTGGTTGAGTTAGTTAGTAATGTGTTGAAACTGGTGGTTATGGTAAGGGGCGGGGAGCTGCAACAATGGAGAACATGAGGAAAATAATGAACATTCAAGCAGGAAAACCTGTTCTAGTAGAGACAAAAACAACATCAAGACTCTTTAAACACACAGATCTGCAGCTGAGGGGTCTGTCATAGTGTGTCTGTCAAGGTTTCAGTTTCTCATGGATTCCACACACACACACACACACACACACACACACACACACAGAGAGATGATGAAATAATGTGTGCTAGCAGACAGCTGTGTGAGAGATACACAGACAAAAATTTGCTGAGTAAAGATGCATCTTCCTGTTTGTGTATAAAAATGGCAGAATGTGTCTCACTTTCTGAAGCAGAAACAGGCTGTCGCTCACAAACGACTAGATGGAAACACCTTCAAACATTAAAGACATTTTTTTGTCAATATAAAAACACACAAACTCAGAGACAGAAGCCCACCTGCACACAGACACACACACAATGCAACAGGAAGATGTGTGTGCGTGTGTGTGTGTGTGTGTGTGTGCGCGTGCGTGTGTGTGTGTGTGTGTGTGTGTTTTGTGGGGAATCCCACACCAGATTCCTCAACACTGATGGCTGGGTGTGGGTCCAGGACACCCTGTGACTCACTGCCCTAAAATAACTATATTTCAGCTGTTTTACACTCATTCTTGTACATCTGTCTTTGTGAGGACATTCACTGACACATCTCTAGCTCCTTACTCTAACCCTACCCATCACAACTAAGTGCCTCACCTGAACCCTTACCCTAAACCAACCCTTAACCCGATTATAACCTGATCCCTAAAACCAAGTCTTTACCCTCAAACAGGCCTTTAAAAGCTCTCAGAAAGGAAGGAATGGCCAAAATGTCCTCACTACACTCAGATGGTTTAAAACTCAAACCGGTCCTCACAAAGATAGTTGTACATGTACACACACACACACACACCCACCCCGTTCACTGCTAAACAGTTCTGTCATAAATGATCAAACACGCACACACACACACACACACACACACACACACACACACACACACACACACTAAAACCATAAAAAGTTTTGTTATTTGAAATAAAATAAACATTAACTGAAATAAAATAACAAAAAAAACTTATTACATTTCAGCTAGTTGCTGGAGCAACATCTCATTTTCATTTAGTTTAACAATGTGCTAAAATATCTAAAACTAAAGTTAATTAAAAAAAAATTAGACACTTTAAAAATGACAAAAAAACTAAAATTGCTAAAACATTAACTCAAATTAAGATAAATACGAAAAACACAAAAATAAAAATTACATTTAAAAAAAAAAAAAAAAAACTTACAATAATAGTATCTAACACTAATTCAGAGACTAAAATGAATATTTATGCTTGAAATAATTCACCTGTCGCACTGCAAGACTATTTAAATTAACCATGAATGACTAAAAATAGAGTCAAAGATTCCAAAATAAATTCAAAATTCCAAAATAAAATGCAGAATTCCAAAATTCCAAATAGTAAAGATCTTAATGTTTGAAAAATCCATGGTAGCCTATTTATCAACTACCCTAATATCCCCAGAGGACATTCAGACATTCATTACAGGTGTCACACACCTGTTGAAGAACACACACACACACACACACACACAGCTGACCTCAAAAGTCTCCTAAGTATTTAACATCACCACATTATTGATGACAGTTTGTATAAACTAATGCATCAAAACCAATTTACACCGCATTCAAGCTACACATTTCTATCAGTTCACTCAATCCCTGGGAATCGAACCCTTGACCTTGCATCATGCTCGACTGTTTGAGCTCCAGAAATACAAGAACAGGTTAAGATTTACAGGTTATATCAGTGCAGAGAGGAACAAAGCTGTTGAAATCATGCATGTGACATGAACAGAGAAGATCAGAGAGCTGTAGACCTGTCCAAACAAGCTCGAGCTGATCACAACACGAACTCAAACTGAGTAACTTTCACATCCACAGTGACCACAGGACGCTTTCGCACTCCAGAATGCCTGAATGTCATTCGTGAGAAGATCACAAAACATCAAAGCAAGAGCCATGCGAGCTGAACTAATGCCACTTGTCTGAGTATATCAGCAGGCACTAGTCATTGCATTGATTAGATAACAAAACACAAATGTCATATTGTAAAGACAGACAACACAAGCATTTTTTAGAAGTTAAACATTCGGCAAAAACAATCGATTTAGGGTTTAAAACAAAGGCAAAAAGCCACTTTGTGTGTGTTAATGTGATCAACTACACCTGCTAACTAGGACACCTGTGTGAACTTGACTTCATACATGCACCAAAAACACCAAATGTTTATTAAAGGACTTCAAAAATTACAGCATTTGAGCTCAGATGACACTTGCTTTGTGACACGCAGGCGTTTCTACTACTTTTGAAGTCACAAAACTCACCATTGCTGCGTGTGTTTGAAGCCCTCAGCGCTTTGGAGGACATCACCTGGGCCTGTGTGGGGTAATGTTCACCGCTAAGCACCGCGATGAGGGAGCACACGAGCAGCCACATGATTTGGAACCGAACCGTCCGCTGATCCATGATCCAGGAGAGCGACATGAACCCGGAGTTTCCACCGCTGCGCAACGCGTCCACGGATCCAGAGAACAGGTTCATATAAACCAAGTCCCGGAATCCAAAGACTTCAACTTTATCTGCTTCTGTCCCGTTTGACCTCGAGCTTATAATTCCAGCAGAATACTTTCCATTCCTTGAACATTCACTGAAACTCGAGGACGCGCGAAGAGTGTCCTGTTGGAAAAGTGGCCAACAATAACGCGCGCGGTGCTGATGGACTCCCAGAGTTCACACATCAGACTCCTGCTGAAAGATCGGCTGATCGAGCTGCTGAGAGATGGAAGGAGAAAGAAAGGAAGCCCAGGAGGGCTGGACCCCCTTCATCCAGTCAGGACGAGGAAATAACGCCCGTGGGGCGCGTTTTACTTACTGTTTGGTGGAATACTTTCCCCTGGTGCGTAACGCTGCCACTCTTTTCCTGTTTGTTTCGCCGCGAGGAAAGTTTTGAGGACTTTCCCTGAGGAGAAACAAACGCACAGGATTCACACTTGCAAACTGCAGGCCATGACATGATCGGCTTTGAGACTTGTGTTGAAATACAAAGTAGCCTACAATACAGAGAAAAATAGTTTAATAAGTGCTTTTGCACACTTTTAAGGGCTTCCCGAGGAACAATTGCACCTTGACGGAAGCCCTTATCAGATGAGGATATTTCCGCTCTCTGGGATCTGAATTATGGGCTGTAGTTGCTATGAAATAATAACTTGCTACTTTCTTCACTGTATACGTGAAAATCAAGTTTTTAATGTTGTTTGATATGTCTATGTGGTGTTTTTAATATGCTTTAAAACAAACCATGTGCAAATTCATATGTCAAAACCATTGCTGAGTATTTTCTCCTTAAAACTGCAGTGAAAAAGACAGTCTCAAACCCGCGATTTGAAATCGCTGGTGTTTGTGACGTCACAAACTACCTTGTAACCAATCACGTTAATGTGCCGGCGGACTTTAGCATATCATTAACAGTGAACTAGCATGTAGCAATATGATTGGTGTATTATGTATATTACGATGTTATGATGAACTATATGTCTTTCTCCACCGACGTTCTGAGTTGTTCAAAGCATTTCTAAAGATACTGATTGTTAGAAGACAGCTGTCTGACTCTGACATGGCGAACGGGAACATGGTTTGTGTAACATTAGCAACACATTATTAGCTGTTTGATAACGTAGTCAAGCTAAAGGCTAATCATATTAATTACCGTTACGTGTCCGACTTTGTAAAGAGTGATACCATTGTGCAGTGTTTACATTAGTAAGTTGACCGAGTGGATCTCTGAGCTTGTGCGACTGAGTGGAGGCGGGGCTAATTTGCATATTCATTGATCCGGCGGGTATATTAAATGTAGCGTTACATTCAAGCTATTTTAAGGCATGAAAAAAAATGTTTTCACTTTTTTTTTTTTTTTTTTTTTTTTTTTGGTGATCATAGATGAGTTTTAAGGGATAAAATTATTGACTACAGGGGGACTTTAAATAGTAGCCTATTTGCAATGGTAAATGTAGCAATATGCTACATTAATATTAAAATCACAGTTGATATTACTACTGCTCATTTGTCACTGGAAATGGAAGGTCAAGTTGAGCACACTGCATTGTGGGATACAGTATGTTTTATACTGCACATTATGTCTGATGTCATCTGGGTAAAAGTACTTGCAATTTCCAAACTTGTAATTATCTACACTACAGGAATTTCCCAAGAAGACTTGAACACAGCAGATTAAATGTGCATCATACTCTCAGATTCAACCTATTAAAATGTGTTTTTTTTCTTTTTCTTTTGAGAATATTTAAGTCCAAGAATTTTGGATGCACAAAATGTTATTGTTTTGGTTCTGTAAACATTCCCATAAAGCATAAAACTCATATAATTCAAATGTATCTTACTAAATGAAACAATGGCAGCATTATCATTAACTATTAGATTAGACAGTTTGGATTCATAAAGTGTCAATGTTTAAACATTTAATCTGAATCCCAGTATAGATTTCAGGAGGACAAAAGAGATTATATCATGCATGCATAATAACGAGGGCAAAGGACTTGACAGGCTCTCACATGCATTTCTGCCAAGTGTGGAGAAAAAACAGAATTCAGGTCTAGGCCTGAGTGAGAGTAAGAAAGCTGGTCTGATCCAGACTGTGCCCGCTTTATCTGACCTGGTCCTGTCCTGACCTCAGCTGACGGAGGGTGTGTCCTGATTTACCTCCTGAGGGACGCTGTGTGTGTGTGTGTGTGTGTGTGTGTGAGAGGTGTTGTGGGTAACCAGGGCAAGTGTACACAGTGTTGACACAGAAACTCTAGCGTACATCCTGATGTTTATCTTCATGTCTTTGTGTTTCTCACACACACACTAACACACACACACACATACACAAATATATACACTATGTGTTTACCTAAATGTGTTTGTACAGCAAACTGCCTGTTTATATTCTCCCTTTGCGCTAAACGCACGATTGCACGGCTACACTAACGGACAACACATCAAATGAGTGTTTTATCTAAGAGTTGCATGTGTAATTTTATGTGGTGTTTGCTCATACTTACAGTTTCAGCACTAAGTATTAAACGTCCCGGTGTTTGTGTTGCAGACATGAATGATTCTCAAATCGTGTCTCTTTTTACTTGAGCCTAGCGACCACTAAAAACAGTCTAGCAACCAGAACATTTAAGTAACCACATAGCAATGCACTCAGAAACACCTTAGCAACATCATAGCAACACCCTGGCAACCACTAAGTAATGCTCTGAAAACCTCCCAGAACACTCTAGCAACATCATAGCAACACCTTGGCAACCACTAAGCAACGCGCTGAAAACCACTCAGAACATCTTAGCAACCAGAACATTTTAGTAACCACATAGCAATGCACCTAAAAATACCTTAGCAACACCTTGGCAACCACTAAGCAATGCTCTAAAAACCACTCAGAACATCCGAGCAACCAGAACATTTTAGTAACCGCATAGCAATGCACCTAAAAGCACCTTATCAGCCTCATAGCAACACCCTGGCAACCACTAAGCAATGCTCTAAAAACCACTCAGAACACCCTAACAACCAGAGCATTTTAGTAACCGCATAGCAATGCACCTAAAACACCTTAGCAACATCATAACAACACCTTGGCAACCACAAAGCAATGCTCCTAAAACCACTCAGAACACTCTAGCAACATCATAGCAACACCCTGGCAACCACTAAGCAATGCTCTGAAAACCACTCAGAGATCACTAACAACCAGAACATTTTAGTAACCGCATAGCAATGCACCTAACAACCCCTTACCAACAACTTAGCAACACCCTGGCAACCACTCAGATTACCCTAGCAACCAGAAAGTTTCAGTACCTGCATAGCAATGCACCTAAGAACTCTCTAGCAACACCCTAGCAACCACTAAGAAATGCTCTGTAAACTACTCAGAACACCCTAGCAACATAATAGCAACACACTGGCAACGACTAAGCAATACACTGAAAACCACTTAGAACACCCTAGCAACATCATAGTAACACCCTGGCAACCACTAAGCAATGCACTGAAAACCACTCAGAACACCCTAGCAATCAGACAATTTTAGTGACCCCATAGCAATGCAGCTAAGAACTCTCTAGCAACATTATAGCAACACCCTGGCAACCACTAAGCAATGCTCTGAAAACCACTCAGAACACTCTAGCAACATCATAGCAACACCCTGGCAACCACTAAGCAATGCTCTGAAAACCACTCAGAGATCACTAACAACCAGAACATTTTAGTAACCGCATAGCAATGCACCTAACAACCCCTTACCAACAACTTAGCAACACCCTGGCAACCACTCAGATTACCCTAGCAACCAGAAAGTTTCAGTACCTGCATAGCAATGCACCTAAGAACTCTCTAGCAACACCCTAGCAACCACTAAGAAATGCTCTGTAAACTACTCAGAACACCCTAGCAACATAATAGCAACACACTGGCAACGACTAAGCAATACACTGAAAACCACTTAGAACACCCTAGCAACATCATAGTAACACCCTGGCAACCACTAAGCAATGCACTGAAAACCACTCAGAACACCCTAGCAATCAGAAAATTTTAGTGACCCCATAGCAATGCAGCTAAGAACTCTCTAGCAACATTATAGCAACACCCTGGCAACCACTAAGCAATGCTCTGAAAACTACTCAGAACACCTAAACAATCAGGACATTTGTGTGACCACATAGCAATGCACCTAAAACACCTTAGCAACACCATGGCATTGCACCTTGCAATGCACTTAAAACCACTCAGAACATCCTAGTAACCACCTTGCAATGGCATAGCAACCAATTTGAACACCCATGCAACATGCATACTGTAATACCATTCAGAATTGCATAGTAACACCCTAGCAACCATTAGCATTGTAGTGGTGAGTTACGCATGTGCAAGCACTTCTAACGTGTTTAAAATTTTGTCCATAAAATAAAATGTTTAAATTTAGTTCTAACATCCTCTCCCTCTCTCTCTCTATTGTCCTGAAAGAGTTAATGCTCAGACATTCTGGAATGATTCCTGGATTCCCACAGCATTCCGCCACATTCCACGGGATTCCTCAGGGGCGACATCATAATCAAAGACGGCGGGTGACAAAGACGCCCAGTGTGGCATTGAACAACTGCAAACTCACGGACACAGAGAGAAAGACTGAGCGGCGCTCAAAGAAATGTGTGTCTCACTGTTGATGAAGAGCAACATCACACACACAACAGCTTCATTGTCATGAAAATAATGTTATAATACATTAAAGGCTTTGTGTGTGTGTGTGTGTTTTTTTTAATTTGGTCTTTTTTGGTGGCAAATGATGTGTTTTTTGTGACATTTACACGCACAAGATTGTACAGTGAATCCAGCCATTTCTTTAAACGAGTTCCTTCTCTTTTAACATGCAGTATGTGGAAGGTTTTATGGCAGCACTCAGAAGTCACATGATCAGTCTGGTCTGTAATTATTTCCTGTGTGGTGCAGTGGTTAAAGCTCTCAAAGCCTTTAGCCAGACAATTACAGGTGAAGTGGGAAATTTATGCACTACTACTGAAGTAAATTACACTTGTGTCTCCTCTTCTATCCCGCCCCCTGTCTTGCACTGGTTAGACAAACCGATAGTCCCGCCCCCAAACTCTTGTCATTGGTTGAGTCAGAAGCTGCTCAGACAAACAGGTCAGTGTTCTGAAAGTGTCACAGTGTTTCATTCTTCAGGAAGTCAAAGCACAGACTAGATGAACTTCTGAACATCACACACAGCAGCTTTAAACAGCAGGCTAAAATGTTAAGATGTAATTTTTCCTGCAGCACCAAAGTTTTTAGTCACATGACATTTACGGCTCAAGTGATTGGTTCAAAATGTGTGCGCTCAGAATTATCTTATGACCTGTTGACTTGGAAAGTAACTGAAATAGGAGATTATACTGTAAAAATAAATAATTTAAAAATATTAATCATTATTTGGAAATCAAGTAATTGTGAAATATGGAAATATATTCTAAAATAAAAAAATAATACAAAAATATTAATAAGTACATCAAGTCATGAAATATGAAATTATATTACAAAAATATATAAATAATACAAAATATATCAATAATTACTTGGAATTAGGAAATAAGAGATTATACTATAAAATATATTAATAATTACCTGAAAATTAAGTAATTATCAAAATAAAAATAATACAAAATATATTAGTTACTTGGATATGAAGTAATTGTGAAATTTTGGATTATATTATAAAAATAAATAACAAAAATATATTATTCATTACTTGGAAATGAAATAATAGGAAATTAGAGATTATATTATAAAAAATACTATAAAAAATATATTAATAATTACTTGGAAATCAAGTAATTATGAAATTTGAGATTATATTATAAAATAAATTACATAAAAATATATTATTCATTACTTGGAAATCAAGTAATTATGAAATATTTTATAAAAAATATTAATATTGTATTATTTTGATGCATATATATAGAGAGAGAGAGATAGAGAGATGAATATACATCTGGACAACACATATTAATGACAGACGTTTGAAGGAATCTCTATCGCCCCCTTGAGTACTGAGGTTTATTAGCGCAACAGTTTGCATGTTTCTGACCTAACCCTACTCTTTTGTTGCATTATAGGCAATATAAACAGCGATTAAAGAAAACACACTGCATGCACTGCAGAACCAAGAGCTGCGCGTGCGTGCGTGCGTGCGCGCACATTCTCTTTATCTTCCCATCAATGCTATATCAAGATCATTTTCTCTGTGTGATTTATGATCAGGCTGAGGATGCGGTGTCGTATTAATGTGAGGTTTGATAACTAAGCTCACCCGCAGCGCGCGCGCGCACACACGCACGCGGATAAATATCAGTCCTTTACCGCAGCGGTGGGGCGTAATTCTGTCCCGCGTTTATGGAGTCGCTTCTCGCGTGAGATAAATCTGACAAACGGCGGGAAGGTGAGAGCTCGGACCTCATTTGAAGGCACTCAGACACGTGTGTGTGTGTGTGTGTGTGTGTGTGCGCGCGCGCAGCGTGTTATTGATTGAGACCATTGAGTGGATTTGTATGGTTTATGACGTCCTGATGGGCGATAAATACATGTCAGACAGTGAGTTTGTTTAGAATTTCCCTCAACAGTAACCAAACTCGATTAGATTAACATGAATAATAAGACGTAAGCGCTCGGTGTGTGTGTGTGTGTGTGTGTGTGTGTGGTTATCACATTAGCTTTATTTAATCAGATCTCACCTGTGTTCCTGCCAGATGGCGGGAAAAATGCTGACTAGGTACTTTAACCCATATACACAGAGTCTTCTGTCGCTCTGCAGCCTTAATTAGATAATTCATCAGTCCATCATTTAAGCTGGCTCGTAATTAACAAAATCTTCATGACTGGACACAATGCGGTTGGTTAAAACTAGCATTATTAGCATAATCGTTTGTCTGACAGGACTTCGGTTAAAGAGGCGGGAACGTATAGCTATCTGCTTGAGTGTGTGTGTGTGTGTGTGTGTTGGAGAGAGAAAGCAGAAATGCACAACAGTGTGTGTTGGTGCAGTGACCTTGAAGGTCTGTCTCAGTTCAGCTAAAGTGTGTCCAGCTTCCCTTTCTATCCATTACACACACTTGCACACAGTGAGTTGCCTACCTAGACATCTTTTTAAGGCTTTGTAGGTGCAATTAAAATGCAAAGGCTGTTCCGAAAGGTAGACAGTGACGTCATGCTGCCTTCTAAGATGCATTCTTATCACCAAATGATAAAGCAGCATCATATTTCTCCAATGCAGAAGGCAATCCCAGAATGCACTGCGGCAAGCTCAGTGAAGATATCCATCCTGGATGACATGAAAAATTATAAATGTACACTACTGTTATTTTTTAAAGATGAATACTTTGGGCAGAACAAACTGTTAGTCGTAGATACTTAAAAATTTGAGGGCTGGTAGTACTCACACCATCTACAACGTCAGCAAGGATCGGCCTGACGGGGGCGCTACAGCGGTGAAAAGTACGAAATGGATTTTGATTCACTGGTCGTTGTGGCGGAATTTTCGGTATTTTGAAGTTTTTGACCCGATCGGAACCAAACCAAAGTGAGATTCTCTGGATTCTGATTGTCAGTAGTTCTCTAAAAAAAACTTGAAATTCTGATTCACGATCCCTAAGGGCTGCCAAAACGTTTGAAGTGGGTGGAGCCACTTTTACTAAAATGGCTATAACTCGTGAATGGAATAAGATATTTTCACCAAACTCAGCACACTTATGTAAGAGCTCATTTTGTGGTCGTGTGAAAAAGGACATGGCAACTGGCCACTTGGTGGCGCTATAACAGGAAAAAAAACATGAAAATGGCTATAGCTACTTCACTGTTAGTACAGTTGACTTGAAAATTGGCATGCAGTGTCTTGGTCTGAGGTGCCATGACTGTCTATGTCAGTGGTCGGCAACAGGCAGCCCGCAGGCCGAAACTGGCCCGCCAGCAATAATATCTGGCCCGTGTCCGCAGCCAGATTATTTTGATAGCGGCTGGTTCTGAAATAGATCTTCGTCTCGTGGTGCCATCTAATATTATCACCGTGTCTACACCAGACGCGACTTTTTTCGCGTTGCGTTGCGCCGTGCCGCAACAGCTAAAAGCTGTACTGAAATCGACAAACTGACCGTTGCAAAGCACTTGGACTACATCAGAAATAGAACGGGGAATCCGTTTACTGTCGGGAATTTGTTGTGTCACGTCGCATCCATTGTAGACAATAATATCACTGATTAGAATGGGTTTTATTGTCTTTTGACGTGTCGCGTCGCGCTGCTCGCGTCCAGTTTCTTTGTATTCTTTGGAAACAGTGACAACTTCGACAGAGTAACACAGAGAAACAGCTCAATACCAGTTACAAAAGACACTGTAACAGTCTGTCACAGGCAATTATAGTTGCATTTTTCATCAATTAATTTCTTAAATTATCCTTTGACTATGTTTTGGCCTGCCATCTAGTGGCTGAATTTTTTTTGGCACAATGCCAAACTTACTTGCCGACCCCTGGTCTATGAGGACATTGACGCATCTCAAAAAACATGTCCACAATCGGCCAATGAAATTTGAGTGGCTGACGGACAAGGTTAACGGAGGCTGATCGGAACGAAACTCTCTGGGCCTGTTTGACTCACAGCCCTAGTGGCCTGTGAGAAATTCGAAAGAAATCGGCCACCGGGGGGCGCCTTCACATTTTTCACGTGCGTAAAGGGTCGTGTGTCGTGCGATTTTCCGCACATGCCCACGACATTCGTACCACATTGTAGAACTCCTCATTCTGAGCAACTTTGCCTCTAGGACCGCCTCTGTCCATCAAATCGTTCTTTAAATATTGGAGGAAATTTTAAAAAAAACCAACTTTGGCGAACTAGTCCTAGGTGGTAACATGCTTGCAAAATAAAATATAATACCTCTTTACACATGTGCTTAAAGGCCTTAAAGCGCGTGCTTGAATCCCAATAATTGCTGCTCGCAGCTATATTTTAACCTTATATTTAATAATTATTATTGCTCTACATTCACCAGGTTTTGGAACAGAGCTGATGCCATTGCAGAAGTTTAAACACCATAATAAAGAGCTTCACTGTCAAAAGAGTTCAGGCCTTTTCCTGATGAAATCCACCGCACAAATCACAACTCATCAGTCAGAACCGTCGTCAGACGCTGCATGCTTGCTGAATATCAACCAGTTTATACCACCCGTACAATATAATAGAGCTGCCAAAAGATTCATAAGAATTAAAGGAATGTTTCTTTTGGGTTTGATTCAAGTTAAAAAAACAAACAAGCAAATTGCATTTAATGAACTTACAATAGAACACTATTCCATGAAGAGGAACAACAAAAAGCCTTTTGACAGAAATCAACAGACTCTGAACACACACTAATCATCTTCTCTTCATCTCTCACTGTTTTCAACCAACACCTCTCGTATAACACCAATGGTGTATGTGTTAATGGATCTGTTTTTGGCTCCTGGTTATATGGAATAGATTATTATATCTCTTTCATCTCCAGGTAGATTCATTATGGATATTTGCAGCTGATTAGAGACATATTTTGTAGAATTTCTTAGTATTATTAATTAAACAAAACTTCACTCTGTACTTAACGACAGATAAAAACATTGTGACTTATGACCTCTCGTGACTTATAAAACACAGTGTTGTTTTCATGAACTAAATCTAAAGCTAAAACTATTAAAAATATTTTTGGTAATTGAAATACAATAAAATTATTTCAGTTAGTTACCAAGGCAACATCTTTTATCTCTTACCATTTCTAAATCTCTTATCATTTCTGAAATAAAAACAAATTAAAACAAAAAGTTTAAAAAAATTATGAAAATTATATAAGTACATAACAAAATTACTAAAAAATCAACTAAAATGAAAATAAAAAATTAAATCAAATTCAAAATATTAATGAAAATATAATATATAAATAATACTAAAATAACACTGATAAAATGGCAGCAAAAGCAAAATTATTAAAAAACAGTGCGTAATAAATAGTTAATAAAATATTATTATTAATAATATAGTATCTATTAATAATATAATGTTATTATTAATAATAATATATTATAATATTAGTAGTATAATATAGTAATATACTATACTATATTATTTATAATAATAATATAGTATAGTATATACATTAATATAGAATTCAAAAAATGTGATATTCAAAGGTGTTGATATATTTGACATTTTAAAAACAATAAAATGGTCAAAATAGTGTTGTTTGTATCTCTTTACTACTGCAGCAGTTTTATTAAAGCAAAAAGTAATTAAAGACTGTATTTTACTGTAATTTAATTGACCACATTTTACTTATTTAACCATGGTAAGATCACTGTAATGCATGGTTTTACAGCTGAAACTATCAGAAAATATAAATCCCCATTTTTTACTCATCAAATGTAACAAAAAATGGGATAATTTGACATACTGTACAACAAGATAAAAGGAAAGATGACGAGGAAGGAGAGGGAATCCTGTGACAGTGGATTTCCTTCAAAACCCTGCAGCATCAGAAAGCATCAGCGCTTTGATCTGTCTGTGTGTGTTTGTGTCTGCGTGAGGCTTTTCTCATCTTTTGTTGTGCTGAAGAATCAGTGGATGAATGATCTTTATCACACAAACTTCGGAGAGATGACAGAACAAAACTGAGGAACAATGCTCGCGCGCTCAGTCTCTTATCTGCTTCAGTTAATTAAAGCAGAGTGTGTAACGAGTTTGTGCGCTGCACTCTAACTGAATTAAGAAGACAGATAAAGAGTCCCTCTGAATGCAGACAGAGTCTCTGCGCTCAGACCAACACACACACACACACACACACACACTGTGCTACAATAGGACACACGTCGGTGTGTGAGAGAGAGATCTGTTCTTTATTCAGAGAGCGTCCTACTGCAGAAAGCCTCGAACTGCCCCGCCTACCTCTCTCTCTCTCTCCCTCTCTCTCTTTGTACGGATGGAGGGAAGAACAGAGAGAAAAGAAGTTGCGTTCAGATACACAGGGTCCCTACAGAGTGTTCACTGCTCTTTACACACCGAGCACGAGAGATCTGGAGGAGCACTTGACAAAATACACTCAGCGTTATCAAACACACAAGACTAGAGTCGCACAAGGGTCTTAGATTCCATTACATCACAAATACATTGTATTGTTCTGCTTCTTGCCTTCAAGAGGATGATATCCTTAAATAAGAATCTAATCTTTAAATGACAGACAGATAGATAGATAGATAGATAGATAGATAGGTGATTGGACTAACAAGTGGAACATCTCATTAACATATGTCCACCCACATTTATATATCAATACATATTCAATATGCTGTAATCTGACCCGCTCTAATGAGGAACAGTGTAGTATTTTTTTAATTCATTTAAAATAGTTCTTGTTAAAGTATTATAAGCCATGAACCAGTCTAATCAGCTACGATGTAAATCACAAAACTACAAACTTTGATTGGAAGCAAAAAAGTTTTTTAAAATCAGACAAAAAGACAAAAATTCAAGACTGTGAACTTAACGTCTTTAGTGAGGGGAAAGAACTACAATCCCATGAAACATTGCGAACAGCATAATCGAGTTAAAAATGACTGTTTATATGTAGAAATGTTGATTATATGTATAGAAACAATATATTTTAAGTTTATTGCAAAACATATACACAAACATTTCAGTATTTTGAGTATATTTTCGTCTTTTTTGGCTGCGTGAGATTGTCCAGCTTTGTTGTTGTTGAGCAACCGAAGCGAGCTGTTAAAGCTCCGACCTCTTCTGAAAAAGGGGGTCGTTTGCATTTAAAGGGACACACACAAAAACGGCGTGTTTTTGCTCACACCCAAATAGGGGCAAATTTGACAAGCTATAATAAATGATCTGTGGGGTATTTTGACTCCAATCCAATGAAACATTGAGAACAGCATAATCGAGTTAAAAACTATGGAGCAATGGAAAACTAATCATTTAGAATTGTTGATTATATGTATAGAAACAATATATTTTAAGTTTATTGCAAAATTTGCATATTAACACAAACATTTCAGTATTTTTTTATCTCGATTACGTCATTTGCAGTGCTTCATGGGAGTAGGCGGCGCTAAAGAGCTTTTTCTTTTTTGCCTCTCTGATTGGTGGAATTTCTTTACAGCATCATGGGTAATGTAGTTTTTCACCATGAATTCCGTTGTTAAACACAATTATTTTAAAAATAAGCTGAAATATTGCGGGCTGACGGCTTCAAATGAAGCAAATACCATCAATTAACAACCTCGTAGCTCACAGTAGGGCTGTCTTTAAAGATTTATAAGTTATTGTTCAAAATCAATTTCCTTATGGAGAAAATGAATGGAGTTTTTGCTTACAGAACCTGACTGTTGCACTCTATACTGGTACACAGCAATTAGCCTGTTTTATTCTAAGGGCCAGAGAGAGACTGAATGAAAATATAACAACTGTTTATTTCACTCTATTAAAATACGTCAAAATGCAAACCTGTTAGAATTTTTTGATGCATAAATATGAATACACCTAAATTCTGTTTAGTGTTTTTATTCCCTGATGAACTGTTTGCTCTCCTCTGTTTCACTGTGTGTGTGTGTGTGTGTGTGTGACAGTAATGTTCAGTAATAAACCGTTTGACCATAATTACTGGAGACGCAATCATTCCATCCAAAGCATTAAACACCGTTTAACATAATCAGCTCATTCTGCAAATGCCACTAATTACATCGCCGTGACGCGCTGTGTGTGTGTGAGAGAGAGAGTGTGTGTGTCTGTGTGTGTGTGTCATTGTTTAGATTCTAAATCCTGTAATACAGTGATGAAATTCATAAATCCTTCAGGCTCAAATGTTTTATGTTCTGTAACGACTAATTAGATAAAGCACATAGAAATTAGCATGACGTGTTCTGAATTAAGTATTTTTGTTCTACAATATTTTATACATTGATATCTCTCTCGCCATATGACAGAAAATCTCTAACGAGATCTCTTCAATATCTCAGGTATGTTTCCTAGACAAGAATGACAAAAAAATGGAGAATAATTTCAGCCTTTTTATTTCTCCTGAGGAAGTTTTGGAGAAAACTCATCCAAGCTTCGAATGAGAAGCCTGTGAGCAATAAAAACATTCTCTCTGTGTTTATCTCTCGTTCTTTATTTATGCATGTGACTCTTTGCCAGTTCCCCATTAGACTGAAACATTAGGCTGTTTTAGATAAAAAGGCAGGGCGATGGATGGCTTTTCTGTGTTAATGTAAAGCTACATGCTGACAGGGCTGTATTTTTAATGCAGTGAGCAGATATTTCTAATGCATTATAGCTGTAAGGTCTCTATGAAAGTCCTCTATCTCTGTCTCTCTCTCTCCTTCTTCTGGTCTAATACAAATGTGGGAAACATTCCACGATTAAAGTAAAAGAGTGTGTGTCATGATTTACTATTTTTGTGCAGATACAATGATGGATGTGATTAATGCATAAACTGCTAAGACTAGTCTTTCAAGTTAGTCATCCAATTTTTTTTCTTTAAGACTGTTCATAAAAGTAAGACTGATTCCCCCTAACTAACTGCTAACTGGTAATACTCGTCTTAACATAATGGCTAAGTTTATGCAACTGGCCTGGATGTTTGATTTGGTAGTTGCTAACATAACTTTATATATAGAGGACATTCTGGGAAAGGGTGTTTGGTTATTGCCTCAGTTTATTTGGTTGTGAGGCTGCGTGTGCAACACAATGTGACAGCAATAACATTTCATCGCACAGCTTGTTGTAGGAACAAAACGCTTGTTCCTGGAAAAGCTACGGTATGTGAAAACAGCCACAGTCATACTACAGAGAAATGTAATTCAGTTAGTAGGTCACTGGGGTCAACGGGGTCAACGGCCTCGAGCTGAGAGGCTTGATACAGTCTGACACCCAGAAACAAACCACTGCAAGCGGTCTACCTACATTTTCATTATATACTATATATATATAATGTATTATATTAATACATTTTGCACATGCCAATCTATTATTTGTAACATCTATTTAAAAAAAGACGTGACCAATAACACATTTGGGAAAAAAGCAAAAGCATCACATCCCTTGTTAGACGATTCACACCCTTCAAGAACCGAACATTCAGACCATGAGATCCAGACCTCAGGTCAGTTTTAGCCGGTCAGACTCACACGTCCATCTGATCTAACAGGCAGAGGAGTACAGACAGAATAAAAGAGAAGAGGCCGGGTTGAAGGAGTGTTAGTCCCGTTCCAGCCTTCTTCTTATAGTCTTTATTCACAGAATTTGAACCCTGAACGAGGCCATCCATCAAAATGCTTGCATTGACGCCACTGGACGTGGAAAAGCACTTTAAAGAGCGAGACCGCGGCTGGTCACACACTTTCATCTCACATTAGACTTTAAAAAAGATGGATTTCCCTCCATTTCACTTCTCTTGTTCCCTGCTCTCTCCTCTTTAGCACGCGTGTATGTCTCCTGTGCGGCTGCAGCGGACGCATTAGTGAGGGTGTTAGAGGAAAGCTACCGAAATGCAGTTGTGCTGCTTCTCATTGTGTGTGACGACGCTTGAACGCTGGTTACAAGGTCTTATAGGAATACTGTGAGTGTGTGTGAGTTCAGCAGCATGACACACGCATGAGATGAGAATACAAATTAGACACAATAAACACCCTCCCTCCCGTCTCTTGATTTATTTGAGCAGATATTAGACATCGTTGTTTCACACAGTGAGAAACCGACACGCTAATGAGCCAAAATTGGGATTACTGAGCCGAGAATTTAATATTCATGAGTACTATTCCAAACATAATATCATTCCATGATGATTATTTCCAGGCAGCCAATTAAAACTGACAAATCATGTGGCATTTGTTAGAACTCAAATCTCTAACCCAGACATAAAATGATTCCTCAAATCATGTGTGTTTTTAAGAAGAGGTGTTGCGTTACTTTACTAAAGGATCAGATGCATCATTTTCACCTGGTGGACAATAAAATAGGTGAAAAAATGTCACAGACGCTCATTGAAGGAGCCTAAACTGCATCAGGATATTGCTTGGTTGTTGCTAAGGTGTTGTGGGTGTTTGCTAGATGGTTGCTAAGGTGTTGCTAGGTGGTTGCTAAGGGGTTCTGATGTTGCTAGGTGGTTGCTGAGGTGTTTAGGTAGTTGCTAAGGTGTTCTGGGTGTTTGCTAGATGGTTGCTAAGGTGTTCTGGATGTTACTAGATGGTTGTTAATGTGTTCTGTATGTTGTTAGGTGGTTGCTAAGGGGTTCTTACATTATTAGGTGGTTTCTGAGGTGTTTAGGTGTTCATTAAGGTGTTCTGGGTGTTGCTAGGTGGTTGTTAAGGTGTTCTGTATGATATTAGGTGGTCGCTAAGGGGTTCTTACATTGTTAGGTGGTTTCTGAGGTGTTTACTAAAGTGTTCTGGGTGTTGGTAGGTGGTTGTTAAGGTGTTCTGTATGATATTAGGTGGTTGCCAAGGGGTTCTGATGTTGCTGAATGGTTTCTAAGGTGTTGTTAGGTGGTTGTTAAGGTGTTCTGTATGTTGTTAGGTGGTTGCTAAGGGGTCCTGATGTTGCTAGGTGGTTGCCAAGGTGTTAATGTTGTTGCTAAGGTGTTCTGGGTGCTGCTAGATGGTTGTTAAGGTGTTCTGGGTGTTTGCTAGATGGTTGCTAAGGTGTTGCTAAGTGGTTGTTAAGGTGTTCTGTATGTTATTAGGCGGTTGTTGCTAAGAGGTTCTGATGTTGCTAGGTGGTTGCTGAGGTGTTTATGTAGTTACTAAGGTGTACAGGGTGTTTGCTAGATGGTTGCTAGGGTGTTCTACGTGTTACTAGGTGGTTGTTAAGGTGTTCTGTATGTTGTTAGGTGGTCGCTAAGGGGTTCTTACATTGCTAGGTGGTTGATGAGGTGTTTAAGTGTTTGTTAAGGTGTTCTGGGTGTTGCTAGGTGGTTGTTAAGATGTTCTGTATAATGTTAGGTGGTTGCAAAGGGGTTCTGATGTTGCTAAGTGGTTGCTGAGGTGTTTAGGTGGTTGTTAAGGTGTTCTAGGTGTTTGCTAAATGGTTGCTAAAATGTTGCTAGGTGGTTATTAAGGTGTTCTGTATGTTGCTAGGTGGTTGCTGAGGTGTTTAGGTGGTCACTAAGGGGTTCTTGCATTGTTAGGTGGTTTCTGAGGTGTTTAGGTGTCTACTAAGGTGTTCTGGGTGTTGCTAGGTGGTTGTTAAGGTGTTCTGTATGATATTAGGATGGTTGCTAAGGGGTTCTGATGTTGCTAAATGGTTGCTAAGGTGTTGCTAGGTGGTTAAGATGTTCTGTATGTTGTTAGGCGATTGCTAAGGTGTTCTGGATGTTTGCTAAATGGTTACTAAGGTGTTCTGGGTGTTGCTAGATGGTTGTTAAGGTGTTCTGTATGTTGTTAGATGATCGCTAAGGGGTTCTGACATTCCTAGGTGGTTGATGAGGTGTTTAGGTGTTTGTTAAGGTGTTCTGGGTGTTGCTAGGTGGTTGCTAAGGGGTTCTGATGTTGCTAAATGGTTGCTAAGGTGTTGCTAGGTGGTTGTTAAGGTGTTCTGTATGTTGTTAGATGGTTGCTAAGGTGTTCTGGGCACTTGCTAGATGGTTGCTAAGATGTTGCTTGGTGGTTGTTAAGGTGTTCTGTATGTTGTTAGGTGGTTGCTAAGGGGTTCTGACATTGCTAGGTGGTTGATGAGGTGTTTAGGTGTTTGTTACGGTTCTGGGTGTTGCTAGGTGGTTGCCAAGATGTTCTGGGTGTTGCTAGGTGGTTGTTAGGGTGTTCTATATATTCGCTAAGGGGTTTTGACGTTGCTAGGTGGTTACTGAGGTGTTTAGGTGTTTGCTAGGTGGTTGCTAAGGTGTTTGGATGGTTGGTAACGAAACAAAGTAAGAAAAAAAGTGTTTAGATTACGTTTTAAATGGTCAGTTTTGATGTAGATGTTCACAGTCTGCACACTGAACAATCCTGTCAGAATGCTGTGAAAGGTGCAAAGCAGCGCTGCAGTAATGGTTCTGGTAAAAGATCCAGCTGAAGGTGTGTCCGTGACCTCACACGTTGTCGTGTTTTAGGTCTAATCATGTAAAACTGTGTATGTAATCACACGCTTTAACCTTTTACATGAGTTCTCTTATGCTGACGGTGTGTAAGGTCATGGAAACACGTACAGTATCACAGTGTTCTCTAATTAATCCTGAGCTGATTTTTAGCCGTTATCCTGATTTCACTCTGCATGTAAACACCTTTACTTGCATTCTGTCAGCTTGACCGATGAGCCTGTGTCTTGAGTATGTAAATATATGTATAAATATATTTTTGTGACTTAAAAGTGAAGAAAATGTCTACAAATGTTACAAAATAAATCAAGATGACATCTCCGTCTCTCTGTCTATTTCTGTGCCTCATGCGATGTGTGTGAGTGTATGAAGAACTGACTTTCACTTAGAAATGTGCTAAAAGCCCATTGGCACGTGTGTGTGTGTGTGTGTCTCTGAGGATGTGAGAGTGATGCACACAGCAGCAGTGGTCTCAGGGTCATGACCTTCTTTAACCCTGAAGGACTGACAGATAAAAGCTGATCCACACAGTCTCCACATGAAGCTGTTTTTTTCTCTCTTGGAACGACAAAGTAGGTTTTACTATTTTTACAGGGACATTTGGACACACACACACACCCACACACACATGCGGCTCTTGTTTTCCCTGACATTTACTTCACCTACATATGTGCCGTGATTCTGTCTCGACCCTTCAGCTTCAATTCCTCCAGTAAACACAAACTCCAGCGGGATGTTCCCGTCCGTGCGCTCGCTCACATCTGTCTGAGCTCTAATGCAAACCAGCTCTCTCGTATCACACACACTTTCACTTATCAGAGCCGTGGCTCGACATCTGCCCGACAAGATCTCCTCTCTCAGAAGATGAAAGGACAAAACGAACCGTACTGATCACAATCTCATGGAACAGAGAGCAGCTCCTGTTAATTCCTCACAGGGAGAGAGACGGAGCGCGACACACTTTCATATAGACCAGAAGTCAAAGACAGCGGCTTTATTACAATCCCTAGAGAGCTGCCTACCTAGGCAACATAAGCACACTATTTTTATTACACTGCTGCAATAGTGAAATCACTTACATTCACATTCATTTCTCCAAACATCATATCTGTACTCGACTACAGCATTTCACAGGACGTCTTACATGCCCTCCACTGTCTTTACAAACAAATAATAATATAAATATCTATTATAATATATTATAATACATATATACATACTAAATAATATATAATCATTTCTAAGAATTAATTACATTAAATAAAATTAAATAAAATACAAATTATATACACATTTTAAAATAAATGTAATTTTATGTAAATTTATCATTATTAATAATGCAAATTATGTACAAGTATATTAAATAATCTATATAAATATAAATTATATACATAAATAGTACATACACATTATTTAATTATTAAATAATTATTATGTTATATATACTTATATAAAAATATTATGCAGTTATTTATATTATAATAAAATAATACATAAAATATAAATTATATATATATACACACACACACACATTTAAATATATATAATTATATATAATTAATTATATATAATATAAATTATATATAAATAGTACATATTAATTATTAAATAATTATTATGATATGTATGTGTATAATTAAAATTAAAATTTATATATATATATATATATAAATTTTAAATTATTAATATCAAAACATTATATAATTATTAGATTATTAATTATAAAATAATGGTTATGATAATAATGATACAATATATATATATATATATATATATATATATATATATAGTGCATAGTTATTTGTTTTAATAATATATATAAAATATAAATTATATATAAATAGTACATATTAATTATTTAATTATTTAATAATTATTAAATTATTCATTATTAAATAATTATTGTTATATATATATTATATACATATATATGTAATTATTATATTTAAATATGCATAGTTTTATATATATATATATATATATATAAAATTATTAATAACATATATATATATATATATATATATATATATATACCATAATATAATAATATTTCATATATAAAAATATATAATTATTAATAATGCAAATTATTTAGTTATAAAAAATAATATATATAAATATAAATTAAATATAAATAGTACATATACATATTATTTAATTATTATTAAATTAATAATTATTAAATAATTATTATGTTATATATAATATATAAATATTATGCATACTTACTTATATTAAATTATATATATTTAAAATATAAATTATATATGTTATATTTAAATGTTAAATTATTAATAACATAAATTATGTATAATTATTAATATTAAATTATAAACTTTATTTATTATAAAATGTATTTACATCACCAACAACTGTCATGTGTAACCTTCGCAGATAAGAATGCATTGCAACATGCTCAGTGAAAAAAATCCATTAAAGATGGTGGACTGAGTTGATGGAAATGTTGATTATAAATAGATTTAATTACGTACAGCGAAAAATCAATAGAAAACAGTTGCAGCTGATTAAAAAATGGACTTCTCCTGATATTTGTGTGTGCTGTATCGTGTAGTTTAGCAACTAAAGTCGATCCGCTGGAGTGGAGTCTTTCAAGAGCTTCATGTGAGCAGTAAGTCTGTTCAACTCTGAATAAAACTCCTGCTTGTTCTTGAGAGCGATGAAACGAGGAGGAAAACAGCAGCTATTTTAAGCAGTCTCAATTACAGAACATATATAAAAAAAAACTTCATTTAGAGGTTGGTTTAGGGTTGATTCGTGACTGCGTGGTTGTGGATGTTCCTGTAGTTAGGGACGAAAGTCGTGACAGGAAGTTTGTGGTTAAGAGACTAAAAAGTTTCTTTGCTTAATCGCCATGGTAACCAACCTAGACAAGTGTTGTCAGATGATGTCATCAGGAATAATTGGTAACACTCTATAAAGAATGTATAAGGCATTCTTTATGTATTATAATGCACATAATCAGTTCTATGTTCTAATAAATAATCGTAAGTAGTCCACGGTTATAGTACATAATCACATATACAGTAAAATATATATTAATTAATTTACCGTATACTTAAAAAGTACAAGTAATATATAAACTACAGTTATATGTGCAGTGTGTGGATTTGATTTTATTATTGGATTTGATAAAGTAATACTGTGAAATATTATTACAATGCAAAAAAAAAAAAAAAGTTTTCTATGTGAATATATGTTCAAATGTAATTTACTCCTGTGATCAAAGCTGAATTTTCAGCATCATTACTCCAGTCTTCAGTGTCACATGATCCTTCAGAGATCTAAGCTGTCTATGTAGACAGCTCAGTAGATGTTGGAACACAGCCCGTATATACAGACTTCAGAGAAACTGCTCCTAAATAATTTAATACTGATTTATGACACGTCTCAATCTGCACACACACATAATGATGTGATTGATTGTCTGATTGTCTTTATTAATGTCTTTCTCCACTCTCAGTCCAAGTCATTAATTACTACAATCAGTTGGATAATTAAGACTATCAACACACACTTTCCCTCGTGTGTGTGTGTGTGTGTGTGTGTGAGTGTGTGTGCACAGCATATGCTCACAGTGAGCAGTCGTACAAAGCTTCACTTCCTCAGTTACTAAGCAACTTTAGAAGCGCGACAGCAGGGACTCACTGCGAGATTTCTGCGCTGGAAAGACTCACACAACTTTCAGCTGCTCTCCGAGTCGAGCTTTTGATGAAAAATGCAAGAAACACGGCAAGAGACGGAACATATATACTGCATTAGAGCAGGGAGACTCTTTTTAGTAACGCAACTTTGAGCATTAATATATAATTATTGCATAACAGAAAGTTCCTGTTTTTGCATATGCACGTGTGTGTGTGTGTGTGTGGTTTCTGGAGAAGATACTGACCATCTCATATTCAGCCAATCAGATCCTTTAATATGTCCTCAGACAGTTCTGGTTAACTGTTATTGTATTCAATCGCTGTTCATCTATGAGGAAAATAAACCACAAATTAGATTTTGTTAATACACTCCTAAAAAATAAAGGTTCCAAAATGCGTTGTTTTTTCACAGTGATGCCATTTTTAGTTCCCTAAATAATCTTTTAGTAAAAAGTTCGGTAACACATTTTCGGGTCTTTTAACTAGTTGCTTATTAGCATGCATATTACTAGAATATTGGCTATTTATTAGTACTTATTAAGCACATATTAATGCCTTATTCTACATGACCTTATTCTACATTCTTAATCCTACCCAATACCTAAACTTAACAACTACCTTACTAATTATTAATAAGCAGTAAATTAGGAGTTTATTGAGGGAAAAGTTGTAGTTAATAGTTTATATGTGTTCCCTAAACTAAAGTGTTACCAAAAGTTCTTAATAGAACCATTCTTTCTTAGTTTGAAGAACATTTAGAAAATCTGAAGAACCTTTTTAATAAAGAACCTCTATAAAGAGGTTCTTTATTATTGCTGCTTTATTATTGCTGCTGCTTTATTGCTGCTGCTGCTGATGTTATTGCTGCTGGTGCTGCTGCTTTATTATTGATGCTGCTGCTGCTGCTGTTATTGCTGCTGCTGCTGCTGTTGTTGTTATTGATGCTGCTGCTGCTGCTGATGATGATATTGCTGCTGCTGCTGTTATTGCTGCTGCTGCTGTTGTTATTATTGATGCTGCTGCTGCTGCTGATGATGATATTGCTGCTGCTGATGGTTATTGCTACTATTATTGCTGCTGCTGCTTTATTATTGCTGGTGCTTAATTGCTGCTTCTGATGGTTATTATTGCTGCTGCTGTTATTACTGCTGCTTTATTGCTGCTTCTGATGGTTATTATTGCTGCTGATGTTATTGCTGCAGCTGCTGCTGCTTTATTGCTGCTGTTGTTATTGATGCTGCTGCTGCTGTTATTGCTGCTTTATTGCTGCTGCTGCTGCTGTTGTTATTGATGCTGCTGCTGATATTGCTGCTGCTGATGGTTATTGCTGCTGTTATTGCTGCTGCTGTTTTATTATTGCTGCTGCTGTTATGGCTGCTGCTGCTTTATTGCTGCTGCTGCTGCTGCTGCTGATGGTTATTGCTGCTGTTATTGCTGCTGCTGCTTTATTATTGCTGCTGCTGTTATTGCTGCTGCTGCTGTTGGTTATTGCTGTTGCTACTGTTGGTTATTGCTGCTGCTGGTGGTTATTGCTGCTGCTGCTGCTGCTGCTGATGGTTATTGCTGCTGTTATTGCTGCTGCTGCTTTATTATTGCTGCTGCTGTTATTGCTGCTGTTTCTGTTGGTTATTGCTGTTGCTACTGTTGGTTATTGCTGCTGCTGTTATTGCTGCTGCTGGTGGTTATTGCTGCTGCTGATGGTTATTGCTGCTGTTATTGCTGCTGCTGCTTTATTATTGCTGCTGCTGTTATTGCTGCTGCTGCTTTATTATTGCTGCTGCTGTTATTGCTGCTGCTGCTGTTGGTTATTGCTGTTGCTACTGTTGGTTATTGCTGCTGCTGTTATTGCTGCTGCTGTTGGTTATTGCTGTTTCTGCTATTGCTGTTATTGCTGCTGCTGCTGCTGTTGGCTATTGCTGCTGCTGCAGAGCGAGTACAGGACCAATGCATACATAAGACACGCTGCTGTGAGAAAGTAAGACATGCTGCTGCTGATATTGCTGCTGCTGCTGTTGGTTATTGCTGCTGCTGCAGAGCAAGTACAGGACCAATACATACACAACACGCTGCTGTGAGAAAGTAAGACATGCTGCTGCTGTGCAATACAGCATACATGAATTACTCATAGCAGATCTATACAGGTGAAGCTGGGGTAGGTGGAGGGTTTCTGAAAGCGTGCTGCACTGCTACAGCAAATGCTGACCAGTATTTGAAGGTTGAGCAGCAGCTCATTGGCTACTGATACAGCAGGAACTAATCAGCTGTGCCCTATAGAGAATCATGTAATTGCAAGCAGGTTAAGAACCTATTAGCCTGTGGCATCTAGAGTTTCATGATAGAACTTTGTATATGGAGAAAAACACCACAGTAATCTCAGAAGATATATATAATTTTTATTTTATTTTTTTAATTTTTGTTTATATATAAAACTTTCTTTATATATATATTCCAACTGAGAAATATATATAATTATATAAATAAAAATTATATATTAATGAATTTTTAAGATGCAGTGTTTCAGGATAGTCTGAGTCTTCAGGTCTGAAGGAAAACAGAAAAAGAAAAACAACTCTCTAAATGTGTTTTTCTACTTCAGAGTTCCCGGGATGCTGTTCTGTGCCATAATCAAACACAAACAATCTTCATAACTCAGTCAACCAAACACACACAGACAAAATACCACCCTTTGGTCTCCATGAATAATTAATAACGCTCGTTTTCACACATCAAGAGACGGAGCGATCTGATTGGCTCATGAGAGGAACAAACACAAGCAGGACTCAAACGGCCTCAGGAAAATCTGCTTGCTCAGAGGTTCCTATCTTAATTGAGCTCTCTGATATATTTTTAATTAATCCATACAAAAATGAATGAATTGTTGTCATAAAGTAAGAATACACAGCTTAAAAAATGTATGAGAAATGTTCATATTTAGTTCTGACTTTGTTGAGATTTTTTTTTCGTAAAAATTTATGAAATGTGAGATTTCTGGAGAAACATGCAGGAGAGTTAAAGTTTCATATCACTCTCCATTAAATCTCACTGCTGTTAAAGTGCCCCTATTGTGCTTTTTGGGATATTACCTTTCATGCCGTGTGTAATAGAGATGTTTGTGAATGTAAAAGTTCTGCAAAGTTTCAAAGATCCCAAAAGAAAGAATCGATTCTGAACTGCTGAAACGAGTCGTCAGTAATTCCAGTCTCACTTCCTGCTGAACCTACGTAGGTTTGTAACTAATTTGCATAATGCCAGCCTGTTGTTTTCATTGGCTAATGTGAACAGTGTCTGCTTTGCCCCGCCTTCAATCACTGTAGTTGTATCTGAGACTGGAAGAGTCTGGTTCGTGTTGTTCATGTCAAGAAGACTCTGTTTTCTGCTGCCAAAGCAAATCCACTTTGATGAGATTGATACGATAAAACCAACATCATCATTACTGTTCGTATCACTGTGAATCAAGTGCAGAAATTCAGATATGATAATAAGTGTTTGGTGTCCGGCCAATCACAATACACTGGGCCATCTGACCAGTCAGAGCAGAGCAGCTCTCAGAAAGGCAGGGCTTAGAGAGACCGAATCTTCAAACGAACTGTTTCAGACACTGTGAGAAAAAAGCTGATGCTGCATCATATATTATGGAAAAATTAAAGTGTTTTTGACCTTGGATGCATGTAAACCTGTTGTACGAGACTCCAGAACAAAATTAGGAGCCTTAAAAATATCATAATGGGGCATTTTATAAGAAAACACAGGCGTTAATGAGATTTCATTCTCTCGAAATGAAGAAAACACACTTTCTCCACTGCAAATGCTATTATCAACTCAGTGCACAAAGAGCATGTTATAATCATGTGTGCATTAATATGAGATATATATATGAGCCATTCTTGATCATGTTCTGGAGATGTGCATTATGGGTTGGTTGGATTGAGTCCCGCAGCGGTGCAAATCAAGCTCATGTCACGAGTGAGAGCTTCACACAGTGTGGAGTGGGTGGTTTGCTATGATCATGTACGATATGTTATTATTCTCACAGGAATGCTTACAGCCGATGTTCACTGACCTGAAACATCACCAGAGAGATATATATCTGCGAGAGAGGCTGTTAGGAACCCAGAGGAACATCTTACTGCCTTCTTGTACCTCATTGCATTCCCAACACAGTCTCAGAAGTTTGTCCTAAAAAATCCTTTGGAGAAATGAAAATAGAAAGAAATGAGACATAGTTGACATGTACAGTAAGATTGCACAGTTATAAAATTAATTTGGATAGTAGCTTCATATTGAAAATATGTTTCACCAGTTCAGTTTCTGCTTTGAGATTTTAAGTATAATCAAATTGGCTGTACAAGTCATTCAACTTTTAGGAAGACCTTCTAAGAAGCAAAAGTCTCCATTTAATTTCATTGATGTCTAGAAGAAACAACTGAGGTATTAAAAAGAAGCGTGACAACATCCACCCCCGTAAAATATGATGAAAAAATGCACTGCATTAAATTAATAAGAATCTAATGAGAAAAAACCCAAAAGCAAGATGTCAGGACACATTACAGTAATGGGAATTTGGAGGAAATGTGTTTAATCGTCATGAAAATAATGTTTCAATGCAAAAAACCTTAATAGGATTTTTCCCCCCATATCCAAAATGTTAATTCCTATTTTTTCTTTTGATTTTGGGGGTGAAATATGAGCTGGACATGTTTTTTGTGAGATTCATCCACTAATGAAATATATCAGAAGACAAAAATACGTCTCATGTGTTTTTGGGTCCATATAACACCTCAAATTTCCTCAGAAGTTCCATTTGCGAGATGATTTTCTTCAGCTCCATCCGTCTCACACACGCCTGCCAAAACAACACTTTCAACACACACACATAAGTGTAAGAGTGTGTGTGTGTGTTTAGCGTCTCCATCCGTTATATCCTCCTGTGAGGACGTCACGCCTGCTAAACATTGCTTAATGTTCCCGAAATGTGTCCTTCCATTTCTGCTGCGTTCTTAAAGACTGATTTTAATTCAGTAATGATTTATGAAACATGCCTAATAAAGTCATTAGAACATTGTGGAGGGTTTAAAGGGACCGTTCAACCCTTTATAATAATCCTGTCATTCTGTAATTTTCCTCAAGCTCTTCCAAACCGTACAACATTCCTGGCATGAAGGTTGCTCCAAAATTACTCAAATAAATTGATTAAATTGAATATTTCATTAAAATATATAGTTGGGGAAAGTTACTTTTAAAAGTACAATATTGCGTTACTCCATAAAAGTAACTAATTGCATTACTTAGTTACTTTTAATGGAAAGTAATCCGTTACGTTACTTTTGTGTTACTTTTTCGCACCTGGGCTGGGCTTGCTTGTTTGATTTTTAGTATCAAAAGTCAGCTGCAAAGACATTGGTTAATAAAGTGACATTAAATACATAAAGTATATGCACCTTACTCCCGATTTCTCTCAACACAGGGTCAGAAGAGGTGTCATTCAATAAATGGGAAAACAAAGTAACTTGGATTACTTATTTGAAAAAAGTAACTTAGATATTTTGTTATAAATTTAAAAGTAATGCATTACTTTAATAGCTACTTGCAAAAAGTAATCTGATTACATAACCTACGTTACTTGTAATGCGTTACCCCCAACACTGCTAATAATACATTTAATAACTTAATAAATAAATAAATATTTAAATATTTAAATGCTACTATATACCTCATTTTGGATAAATTAATAATAAATATTAAATTTATTATCCTCCAAAGTAACGTTTATATATAAATAAATTGAAAAATAAATATTACTTAATATACCTCATTTTAGCCAATATATACAAAACTAAGCAAATTACTTGATTAAAATAAATTTGAATAAATTAATAAATAAATATTACTTGAAATTTATTATCTTCCAAAGTAATGTTTATACACACACACACATATACATATTTATATATATTAAATTAAACATTTAAGTAAAATACAAAATTGTCAGTCACCTGGCATAATGGCTAATAATATATATATATATATATGCACTATGTATGTTAATGCTTGTTAGAAGAAATCTTCCAGGTAAGATACTGTAACAATTTGTGGTTGTATTATTGCTGAATATGAGCATGAAATTTAAGAGCTTCAGAATATGATTATCCTTTTGTGTTCCACAGAAGAAAGAAAGTCATACAGGTCTGTAATGACATGAGGGAGAGTAAATGATGACAGAATGATCATTTCTGGCTGAACTATCCCTTTAAACACATCAACAAACAAACACAATGTACTCATGCAGTGTGAGTTCTCTGGTTATTAACCCACACACACTCCTGAATGGGATAAACAGAATCAGACACAATGGCCTTAAGCGTTGTGCGTTGTGTCTTAAAATAGTGTTATTCTTCAGCGAGCAAACGCACACGACTGCAGGCTCTCTGGTGGTCTTTGAACAGCAGGCTGAGGATGTCAAACAATACAAGAGGGAACGTTCGTCAGGTGCCCAGATGCCCGAC